>NC_084621.1:7225833-7258333 GCF_033978795.1 Nerophis ophidion
ATGTGAATACCAAAGCATTTGTAATTTCAACAAGAGATGTCCGACTGCTGATGTTATCGGCCGAAAAATGCTTTAAAATGTAATATCAAAAATTATTGGTATCGGTATGAAAAAGTAAAATGTATGACTTTTTAAAACGCGGCTGTGGACACGGACGTAGGGAGAAGTACAGAGCGCCAATAAACCTTAAAGTCACATTATATCTACGGATTTTCACACACAAAAGTGAATGCAAGGCATACTCGGTCAACAGCCATACAGGTCACACTGAGGGTGACTGTATAAACAACTTTAACACTGTTAAATAATATGCGCCACATTGTGAACCCACACCAAACAAGAATGGCAAACACGTTTCTGGAGAACACCCGCACCGTAACACAACATGATCACAACAGAAAAAATACCCAGAACCCTTTGCCGCACTAACTCTTCCGGGATCAATCAATCAATCAATCAATGTTTATTTATATAGCCCTAAATCACAAATGTCTCAAAGGACTGCACCAACCACTACGACTACGACATGGGATGCTACTATATACATCCCCCGCTCCCCCCAACCCCGCCCACTTCAGCATGTCACAAATTCCAAGCTGCTGTTTTGAGGCATGTTAAAAAAAAATAATGCACTTTCTGACTTCAATAATAAATATGGCAGTTTCATGTTTTTTTTTTTCCTTAACTTCATTCAATCAATCAATCAATGGTTATTTATACAGCCCTAAATCACAAGTGCCTCAAAGGGCTGCACAAACCACAACATCCTCTGTAGAGCCCACATAAGGGCAAGGAAAAACTCACCCCAGTGGGACGTCGACAATGATGACTATGAGTTGATTTATTTGTGGAAAGCCTTGTTGCATTGTTTAATGCATCAAGCGGGGCATTACAACTAAATTAGGCATAATGTGTTAATTCCACCACTCTATATATCGATATGGGGCGGCATGGAGTAGTGGGTGGAGCGGCCGTGCCAGAAACCTGAGGGTTGCAGGTTCGCTTCCCACCTATAGACATCAAAGTCGCTGCCGTTGTGTCCTTGGGCAGGACACTTCACCCTTTGCCCCCCGGTGCCGCTCACACTGGTGAATGAATGATGAATGATGATTGGTGGTGGCAGCCATGCTTCCGTCAGTCTACCCCAGGGCAGCTGTGGCTACTGATGTAGCTTACCACCACCAGGTGTGACTGAATGATGGGTTCCCACTTCTCTGTGAGCGCTTTGAGTATATGACAATAGAAAAGCGCGATATAAATCTAATCCATTATTATTATTATTATAAAAAGCCAATGTATATAAAAAAGCCATTATCGGACATCTCTAATTTCAACAATTTTCTGGGCGAAATGGTGCGTTATGTGACAGAAATGCGGGGGTGCCGATATTTTTGGCCATGACTGTATTTGCATTATGGTCGCCAAGAAAGAAAAATCAGTGAATTAGTCCCACCAGATAATAAGCCGCAGGGTTTAAAGCGTGGGTTGGGGGGTTGCGGCTCATGGTCGTGTTCACGGCGCACTGTTACACCCCTTTTGATGACACGTACCCTGCGGATGTTTGGCAAGCGCGAAATGACGTGGCCTTCCTTTGCCGCAGGAGATTGACGGCAAAGCGCTGCTGTTGCTGCGCAGCGACGTGATGATGAAGTACATGGGCCTGAAGCTGGGCCCCGCCCTCAAGCTCACCTTTCACATCGACAAGCTCAAAAGAGCGTGAGGGGGGGTCGGAGGAGCAGTATTTTGCCACGCGTTACGCCGACGCCACATCTTCCTTGCAATGTCATCAGCCTCATCTAATGAGGGCCTTTTTATTCAGCGTAGCAAGGCAGCATGCTTTTTATTCCCTTTATGTCCCAACTTCACACCCGCATTTCAACTGGAACAGACATATTTTTACATTGCCCATTTTTTTACTGTTACATTTTGTACATGTCACCTTTTTCTACTTGAATTTCGCCTTCTTAAATGATGAAATCACTACATGAATCCCAATAATTGGGAATACTTTTTTACACGGGTGTCTTTTTGAGGCTCGCACATCATCATCACATTTGTATGACAAAATTATCATCTTGAGAATATTTCCATGGAAAAGTATTTCTTGTTATTGATGTCGATTACGTCGTACGTTTTGTTGTTTGTACTTTTTTAAATTGTTTTGATACTATATTATTATAACGGTTCCTACCTAAAGAGGACTATCATGTGTAACAATGTTCACGACATAAATAATGGAGGAACTTTTAACGGCTGATTTGATGTGATTAGTAATACACACACGCTACATTAAATACAATTATATTCAATCGCTAGTGGTAAATGACTAAAAAAATACATCTTTTTGAAAATGCACAATTTTAGTTGTAAAATTTTACAAATAACAGGTACATTTTAATATCCTACTTCAATATTTCTACACATACTACTCACTTGCCATTTTAGATTAAATGATGTTCAAGACCGACTGTAGCACATATCTTTAAAGATGTTGACTTAAAAAAGCTTAACAATATTTCAAATATAAAAGAAAGAAATAAGCAGGTGTGTTAATTTTTGCAAAATTAATTTGAATAAATATCCTATTCTAATGTGTTTACACATACGACTCACCTGTCACAACATTAAATTAAATTATGTCCAAGAGCTGATGTAGCACGTATCTTTAAAGATGGTGATTTAAAAGAGCTTATCAATATTTCAAATGTTGGCAATATTACAAAAATAATCAGAATTTTACTTGGCAAAATTACGACAAATGTCAGAATTTTACTCAAAAAATTGGCAACATTGTCATAAAAGTCTGAATTTTATATGACAAATTTTACCCTTTTGCATTAAAACATTAATATTGAAGGAATAATTTTACCAAAAAATATTGCAATATTACAGACAAAGAATGAATATGAGAAATTGTTCCCAATTTTATAAGAAAAAAGTCCACACATTGTGAGAAAAAGACTGCTTTTAGTTTTAAATCTTTTGTTTGCAATGTTTTTTTAATCTTCATTATTTACTTTGAGTTATTACAGTATGTCTCTGTATACATATTTATTTATTTATTTCACAATATTTCAACTACAAAAGAAAGAAATAAGCAGGTGTATTTATTTTTTACAAATGTGTGTAATTATATTAATTTAAATAAATATCCTATTCTAATGTGTTTCGACATTCTACTCACTTGTCACATTATATTAAATTATGTCCATTAGCTGTTGTAGAGTATATCTTTAAATATGTTGATTTAAAAAGCTAAACAATATTTAAACTAAAAGAAAATAATAAGCAATTGTATTTATTCTTACAAAATATGTGCAATATTATTTTGAATAAGTATTTTATTAAAATTTAAGATGTACGACTCATCTTCCCAAACACTAATTAATATTCATACACATACTTAAAGACGATTTAAAAAAGCTAAACAATATTTTATTTTAAAATAAATAAGTAAATTTGACATATAGGACTCCTCTTCCACATTATTAATTGTATTAAATTATGAGAAAGAGATGTTTTAGCATATAATGCAATTTTTGACGATGTTGATTTAAAAAAGCTCTACACTATTTTATTTATAAAAGAAATACAAAATGTCATTTATTTTCACAAAAATGTTCCGTGTAAAATTATTCATACTCCATCTCTATAAAACCACACCTATCACTGTAATTAAAGGATAGATGTTTATGCTCTTCTAGATTTTGCCCGGAAGTTACCAGGATCAGTTAAAAAACAACATTTTAGTTCAAAATTTGTCCAGGTAATTCATAAGATATGAGACTTGGCTAAATATGTGTCCAAAATTTTAGAAACATAGATTTTATCCTATATAAATCTGCTCAATTTTTATATATATATTTTTTTTTAAGTGTAAAGTTAATTATACTCTTTCTCAACAAATGCATGTCCACTGTTACTGGAAGCACTCAGGGGCCACAACGACGAGCAGCTACCCGGATGACGAGCCACCAAAATGTAAGTGCTGGTTGGATTTTATTATTGTGTTCCTTTAAACTTGCCACCTGGACCGAAGGATATTCCCTGGGATCTGGACACGTGGGTCTGCTTTGGACCTAGTCCTGGATTGACTTAGGGGCCGTAACAACGAGCATCTACCCGGAACTTTACAGTAAACTACCCATCAAACTAATAAAAATGATAATACATTTATGTTGTTCTTCACAGCATATTACTCGGGGCGGTACAGCTCGGTTGGTAGAGTAGCTGTGGTTCCAGGTTCAATCCCTACTTGGACAAGACACTTTACCCACCTGCTCCCAGTGCCACACACACTTTTTTTCATGTAACTTAGATATTGGCTTTCACTATGTAAAGCGCTATATAAATATAATTCACTTCACTATTGTAAATAGATTTTTTTTTTTTTAACCCAGTTTTTTGCCTTAAAATTCTATTGAACGAGCTGCCAGTTTTTGACTGTAAAATGTACGATTTTTCTTTTGAACGGTGTATTACTGTCAATGGAAAGACAGTGCGTTTGTTTTTACGGTAAAAAAATTAATTGGTAGCTAAATTGCTAGAATAAAAGAAAAATAGCTCATATTGTTTTTTCATTCACTATATAATGTTGTAAAAAACAATGTCAATTTAATTGTAAAATTTCCAGCATTTTCCGTTTAATAAAACAAAACAAAAAACAGTGATACTGTCTTTATATTTACCGTAAAATGTTGTAAAAAAAACAACACTATTTTACAGTAAAATTCTGTTCTAATTGATTGATTGAAACATTGGTTAGTAGTGAAGTGAAGTGAATTATATTTATATAGCGCTTTTTCTCAAGTGACTCAAAGCGTTTTACATAGTGAAAGCCAATATCTAAGTTACATTTAAACCAGTGTGGGTGGCACTGGGAGCAGGTGGGTAAAGTGTCTTGCCCAAGGACACAACGGCAGTAACTATTTCAGTTATACTGTTATACTGTCAGTTACTGTCAGTTATACTGTCAGTTAATTTCAGTTATACTGTCAAATTAATAAACGTTGCTTAGAGTGATAAATGAAGAATCCATAGGAGAAGAAACACTATGGATGGCTAGAAGACTGAAAGGCACGCCGGTTGGGGGTGGGAAAAATAAAGCAAGCACCTGCAGTGAGTGAAATTGTCCAATAGTTGGCACCATGCTACAAACAATGAAATACATGCTACATGTTTTTGCTTGTTTGTTTTTTAAATAAAAGTACTTTTATTACTGCGAAGAAAATAACTGCATCGTCTTATAGGCCGCAAGGTAGAAAGTTTAGGAAAAGTTGCGGTTTATAGTCTGGAATTTACGATAGTTTTAATTTAGCATTAATGCTAAATGATGTTATAAAGAATCACAATAAACATGGTTTTCCTTCTGAATCCTGGCAACACAGTCATGTTATTGGACGTTTTGCCATGTTGACATTGACCTCATTATAGGTGTTCCCCAATTGTCAACTGTACAGTAGACTCGCTGTCCTCATTTGCTTTGACACATGCAGTGTTGCAGTTCCTACTCGGCCATAATTGCTCACTGAGATATTGTTGGACTAATTTGCCAAATCGACAGGTGGACTTTATGCAGCTGCGCCCAGACATTTTTATAAAAACCTCCTGTATGCGACACAGGTGGTGGCGGAATAGGCGTGGGGGTGTCCGATGTGAACTAAGCATTAATGCAAGTACATTTTTTCTCCAGACTCTATAAGTCCTAATGAGACCCCCACGTCATTAATAAAGTGGCGGTCAACAGCCGACAACCAGTCAGAGCTGTCCCAGTGTCCCTGTCCGGTTTAGAAACCACGGTTTTCTTTCAACTACCTTGTCCGCTAAGCTTTGGCGGTTACTTGCTGGCTGTTGAGCAAATATTAGAAACACCTGAACTCTCAGCCTCCAAACAGCCAATAACTTAAACATGTATCTGAGTGATTTGAATGAAGGACGGCGTGGCGCGGTAGGAGAGTGGCCGTGCGCAACCCGAGGGTCCCTGGTTCAATCCCCACCTAGTACCAACCTCATCACGTCCGTTGTGTCCTGAGCAAGACACTTCACCCTTGCTCCTGATGGGTGCTGGTTAGCGCCTTGCATGGCAGCTCCCTGCATCAGTGTGTGAATGTGTGTGTGAATGGGTGAATGTGGAAGTAGTGTCAAAGCACTTTGAGTACCTTGAAGGTAGAAAAGCGCTATACAAGTACAACTCATTATCATTATCATTAACTAGTAGACTGTACAGTTCAGTACATATTCCGTACAATTGACCACTAAATGGTAACACCCTAATAAGTTTTTCAACTTGTTTAAGTCAGGGTCCACGTTAATTAATTCATGGTAATAAATCTTCTAAATAAAGTAGTGAATGCCACCAGATTCTCTTTGGATTTGCTCAATATGTCATTTATTGTGACTGTAAGATTGACAGTCTATTTAAAACAATTTATATAAATAATCAATAAATCCAGATTTAAATCCATACATTATTCAGTGTTACAAGTGACCCTCAATGAAAACCAGTTTGACCTCCCTGCTCTTGATGCCGTGTACCTAATGCTGTGACCTGTGTGAGCTCCACTATGATGACGTAACCCTCAGGCGCCTCTCCGACTCACCAGCAGGGGGCAGCAGATCCTCATTTAACGCCGAGCCCTCCTGTCTCCTTGGGCCTGACATGTTGTGCCATGGCTGTCCACGCCTCCATCTGTTCCACTCGCCGTGATGGTGAGACAGTTCTTTTTACATCACTGCCACGCTTCATTAATGACAATCTTGCAGCCTGCATCCTATTGATTTTTGAAGGTCAACTTGTGCTGCTTCTCTTCCCCGCTCCTAAAAACTGATGCTTCCATTATTTGTCAGCCTATGAGTGGGTAGTCCTGTTAGCTTGTGTGTGTGTGTGTGTGTGTGTGTGTGTGTGTGTGTGTGTGTGTGTGTGTGTGTGTGTTCTTGTATTTCTACCCTTCTTGAGACACCAACAGGGTAGAGTTTCGTCCATATGAGGACTGGTGAACAAGTGAGGACATAAATCATGGTCCAAATACGGGGAAACAAACATTGCATCTAATAGAAAATGTCTCATTTGCACCCCTGCTGGTGACATCTATCAACAAGGAGGGATTTTGACAAATTGACTGTGTGTCGGTTTTTAAAGTGCGACCCCTCTGGGCAACATATGAAATAACAAGTGTGTGTAAGGAATTGAATTGCGCCCCCTTTGTCCAAAATTAAGCAAACAAAATAGAAATAAATATGTATACAGTTGATTGGCAACACTAAATGGTCCCTAGTGTGTGAATGTTGTCTGTCTATCTGTGTTGGCCCTGCGATGAGGTGGCGACTTGTCCAGGGTGTACCCCGCCTTCCGCCCGATTGTAGCTGAGATAGGCGCCAGCGCCCCCCGCGACCCCAAAAGGGAATAAGCGGTAGAAAATGGATGGATGGATGCATACAGTGACATGCTGTAATAACTTGAGGTAAATAATGACGATTAAAAAACAATTACAAACAAAGGGTTAAAGAAAACAACCTAAAAGCAGTTTTTTTCTCACAATGTTGGGACTTTTGTTTTATAAATGGGAAAAAATTCTCATATTCTTTCAGGTTATGTAATATTGCAATATTTTTTCGTAAAATTATTCCCTTTTTTGTGTAAAATTATTACTTTTTAAAGCAAAATGGTGACATTTGTCTTATAATTTCTGACTTTTATCACAATATTGCCAATTTTTTGGTTGTTCTTGTAAAATAGTGATATCTTTTGAGTAAAATTCTGACTTTTGGCATAACTTTGCCCAGCACATTTCCGATTATTATTATAATATTGCCAACATTTTTAATTTTTCTTATAAAATGGTGACTTTTGTCGAGTAAAATGACGGCTCTTTTCATAAAATTGCCAAAATTTTGAGATTTTCCTCTTGGGGGCGGTGTGGCCAAGTTGGTAGAGTGGCTGTGCTAGCAATCTGAGGGTTACTGATTCAATCCCCACCTTCTACCATTCTAGTCACATCCGTTGTGTCCTTGGGCAAGACACTTCACCCTTGCTCCTGATGGGACCTGGTTAGCGCCTTGCATGGCAGCTCCCACCGTCAGTGTGTGAATGTGGAAATAGTGTCAAAGCGCTTTGGGCTCCTTTAAAAAGGGCTAGAAAAGCACTATACAAGTACAACCCATTTAACATTTTAAAATTGCGACTGTTATTAAGTAAAATTTCAACTTCTATCATAATATTGCACAAATAAACAGTTTTTCTTGTCAAATTTGGACTTGCGTTGAGTAAAATGACTTTTGTTATATACTTTTATCATAATAATAAGTTTCTCTTGTGAAATTTTTACCGTTTTCTTGTCGAATTCCAACTCATTTTTTCATAACAAGCTTTTTTATATGTGCATAGTATGTATATATTATTAATTTTGTCAATGCAAATCTTTATATATCTGGAAAGGTTGATCCTAAAGAGGTAGGCATTTTTCACAGGTCTCAAGAAGGTAAGAAATACAAGAATGTGTGTGTGTGTGTGTGTGTGTGTGTGTGTGTGTGTGTGTGTGTGTGTGTGTAACAATGCAATGCATCGTCAGAGCGAGCAAACAGGAAAACAGTGCCCCAGCCCACTGATTGTGTGTGTAGTTGTGGACATGTAATAGTAGCCAATGTGTTGTTGGGAGTCCGCCAGCTATTTATAGACACCTCTCATGCCGTCAAGGTGCTTCTCACCCAAGTGTCTCACAGATTCCGCACAGCGGGTTTATTTATTGTCACCATGACGCGAACTGTTGTACGGTACGCAAAAACATGCATGACTCATATGTCAACATTGACCATATATAGTTACACTGTATCATACACTATGTGTACACACACACACACACACACACACACTGCACTTAGGAGCCCAAGCAACATTTTCAAGGGAAAATTTGCCTAAAAAGTCAAACTAAACAAAAAACATTCAAAGAAAAAGGGTGATGATAGCCATAGAACCCTTTTGTATTTGAAAAAAAACATACTGGGAGTCACATATATCATACATACAAATACACATACATACTCACATAATCCAATCCAATCCACTTTATTTATATAACACATTTAAACAACAATAACATTTCCAAAGTGCTGCACAGCCATGTTAAAAACAATTGTAAAAAAAAAAAAAAAAAATGTATATATTATGCTTCACCAATGACTGAATAAAAACAAAAAATAAATAAATATAAAACCAATAAAAACAATATAAAAACAAATATGATTAAAAACTATTTTAAAGGGTAAAATCAATTAAAACAGTAAAATAGAAATCAAAGTGTATAAAAAACACAGAGGACAGAGGACCACACAACTCACGTAGTGTTAAATGCCAAAGAATAAAAGTGGGTCTTAAGACATACTCACAATTATTCATACATACAGTCGTGGTCAAAAGTGTACATACCCTCGTAAAGGACATAATGTCATGGCTGTCTTGAGTTTCCAATAATTTCTACATATCTTATTTTTATGTGATAGAGTGATTGGAGCACATACTTGTTGGTCACAACAATCATTTTAGTTACATCTGACATCCTGTGGACAAAGATAAGACCTTCTGGTGGAAAGTTCTGTGAAAAATGGAGCTGTTTGTCCACAATACCCAACAATATGTTTGGAGGAGAAAAGACGAGGCCTTTAATCCCAGGAACACCACACCTACTGTCAAGCATTGTGGTGGTAGTACTAAGCTCTGGGCCTCTTTTGCTGCTAATGGAACTAGTGCATTACAGAGAGTAAAGGGCATACTTGCCAACCCTCCCGGATTTTCCGGGAGACTCCAGAAATTCAGCGCCTCCCGGGACAAATTTTCTCCCGACAATCTCCCGAAGTTCAGGTGGAGCTGGAGGCCACGCCCCCTCCAGCTCCATGCGGACCTGAGTGAGGACATCCTGTTTTCACATCCAGTTTCCCACAATATAAACAGCGTGTCTGCCCACTGACGTTATAACTGTAGAATGATCGAGGGCGAGTTCTTGCTTTCTTATGTGGGTTTATTGTTAGGCGGTTTCATTAACGTCCTCCCAGCGCGGTAACAACACACAACAACAGCTGTCACGTTTTTGTCTACCGTAAAGCAGTTCGTCTGCCGTAAACAGCAATGTTGTGACACTCTTAAACAGGACAATACTGCCATCTACTGTACATGCATATGGTTAGAAAAATAGTGACAGAGAATAGAACAAGGATGGACAATTCAACCTTTAATTTAACAATGAGTAGATGAGTGTTATGTGTAAATAAATGAACACTAAAATTCAAGTATTTCTTTTAATTATATATATATATATATATATATATATATATTAATTAATTTCAATTAATTCTAGCTATATATATATATATATATATATATATATATATATATATATATATAGCTAGAATTAATTGAAAGTCGAGTATTTCTTATATATATATATATATATATATATATATATATATATACTGTATATATATATATATATATATAAAATGTGTGTGTGTGTGTGTGTGTGTGTGTATGGGGAAAAAATCACAAGACTACTTCATCTCCACAGAACTGTTCCCTCAATCAGTCTCCTGATGATTGAGGGAACCCCTCATGAAACAGTTCTGTAGAGATGAAGTAGTCTTGTGATTTTTCCCACACCTACATGTTGCGCTCCACCACGGTATCGAGCACTATTCTCTGACATAGACATATATATATATATATATATATATGTATATATATATATATATATATATATATATATGAAATACTTGACTCTTAACCACGCCCTGCACCCAGCGGGCGGTGTTGGGTGGTGGGGTTTGGTGCTAGCAGGGGTGTATACTGGAGCCCAGAAGAGTTAGGGATACATGGGATTCTGGGTATTTGTTCTGTTGTGTTTATGTTGTGTTACAGTACGGATGCTCTCCTGAAATGTGTCTGTCATTCTTGTTTGGTGTGGGTTCACAGTGTGGCGCATATTAGTAAGAGTGCTAAAGTTGTTTATATCACAACCCTCAGTGTGACCTGTATGGCTGTTGAGTAAATATGTCTTGCAGTCGCTTATGTGTGTCTGCAGAAGCCTCATACAACATGTGAATGGGCTGGTAAGCTGTTTGTTACGGATCTAGAGGGCGCTAAACGCATTGCCATCATAGCACGCCCTTATTATTGTTGTTTGCGTGAAAACCAGCAGACAGTCGAGAGAATGGATGCTCTGAAACTCGGGAGTCTAAATGAATGCTCTGAAACTCGGGAGTCTAATATTACATGTTCATATTAAGGTGCGGGCCGCGTGTCTGAGACCCCGGCTTAATACTTAGCACAAAGCAAAAAAATAACTTTGTACGCTGTGTTATTTCATTTTAAACTTCAAAAGAGTCTTGCTGCTCCCATTGTTTTCTTTATTTTGTAAAACGGGTCAAAATGGTTCTTTGAGTGGTAAATGTTGCCGACCCCTGCCCTAGGGTAAACTGGGTAACACATGGCACACTGACACAGCTTAACCTATTGATACTATAACAATCTACAAGGTTAATACAGTTGGCTTCTCTTTCTTCCCCTCCATTTATCTGCATTATTTGTTATCTCTAGTTATCATTACATATATGTATTGTTGCATTTGATCTACTGTATTGATGATAAAAGTGGTCAATTATTGGTATTGTTCATTATCAATAGCTGCTAGTTCTATTGGTATTTGTATTGCTTTATTTGTAGTGTAATAATATTCATTGTCATTGCTGTATTATTAATATTGATCACTTTTACCATCATATTTGTGTATATCGTATTCGCTGACGCGGACAAAAAAAAAGAAGAAAAATTTGATATTTTCCGGAAAATCCAAAGAACGTATGTTTTTTTTCTCCAGCCACCATGGACACCACCGCCGGCATGCTTTTATTTTGAAGGCCTGTTTTGGCGTATTCCGACAATGTCGCCGATGCCCATCCATCCATTTTCAACCGCTTATTATATCAGTATCGGACGATATCGGAATCAGTAATTAAGAGTTGGACAATATCGAATATCGGCAAAAAAAAGCCATTATCGGTTACATCTAGTGCATGCAAAATAATATAGTAATATAAATATCTCTTTTTATGAAACCAAATAAAATATATATATATATTATATGTATATTATGTATTTAAAATTTTAAAATTTTGAAAAATGTGTTTGCAATTATTGTGATGAGGTGGCGACTTGTCCAGGGCGTATCCCGCCCTCCGCCCGAATACAGCTGAGATAGGCTCCAGCGACCCCCCACTACCCCAAAAGGGACAAGCAGTAGCAAATGGATAGATGGATGGTTGCAATTATTATTTTTGGTTTCAAATCTTTATTTGAAGTGTTAGAAATCTGTTTTTTTAATTTTTTATGAGAGGATCTGACTCAACTTCAATTTTGCACGCTGGGTCTCTTCTGATCTATAAGTTAGTTTAGTTTAAGGATCCCCTTTAGTCTTCACCGCAGTGGGGACTATTCTTCCTGGGGTGCAGGCAAAAAACATCACACAATCACAAAAGCAAAGGATTACAATGCAGTACAACAGGATCAATAATAAAATGTTCATCCATCCATCTTCTTCCGCTTATCCGAGGTCGGGTCGCGGGGGCAGCAGCCTAAGCAGGGAAGCCCAGACTTCCCTCTCCCCAGCCACCCCGTCCAGCTCTTCCCGAGGCGTTCCCAGGCGTTCCCAGGCCAGCCGGGAGACATAGTCTTCCCAACGTGTCCTGGGTCTTCCCCGTGGCCTCCTACCGGTTGGACGTGCCCTAAACACCTCCCTAGGGAGGCGTTCGGGTGGCATCCTGACCAGATGCCCGAACCACTTCATCTGGCTCCTCTCCATGTGGAGGAGCAGCGGCTTTACTCTGAGTTCCTCCCGGATGGCAGAGCTTCTCACCCTATCTCTAAGGGAGAGACCCGCCGCACGGCGGAGGAAACTAATTTGGGCCGCTTGTACCCGTGATCTTATCCTTTCGGTCATGACCCAAAGCTCATGACCATAGGTGAGGATGGGAATGTAGATCGACCGGTAAATTGAGAGCTTTGCCTTCCGGCTCAGCTCCTTCTTCACCACAAGGGATCGATACAGTGTCCATATTACTGAAAACGCCGCACCGCATCTCACCATCCACTCTTCCCTCACTCGTGAACGAGACTCCTAGCTACTTGAACTCCTCCACTTGGGGCAGGGTCTCCTCCCCAACCCGGAGATGGCACTCCACCCTTTTCCGGGCGAGAACCATGGACTCAGACTTGGTGCTGATTCTCATTCCGGTCGCTTCACACTCGGCTGCGGACCGATCCAGTGAGAGCTGAAGATCCTGGCCAGATGAAGCCATCAGGACCACATCATCTGCAAAAAGCAGAGACCTAATCCTGCAGCCAACGAAACGACTGCGCCTAGAAATTCTGTCCATAAAAGTTAAGAACAGAATGGGTGACAAAGTCCAACCCTCACTGGAAACGTGTCCGACTTACTGCCGGCAATGCGGACCAAGTTCTGACACTGATCATACAGGGAGCGGACCGCCACAACCAGACAGTCCCAGACCCCATACTCTCTGAGCACTCCCCACAGGACTTCCTGGGTCCAATGCCTTCTCCAAGTCCACAAAGCACATGTAGACTGGTTGGGCAAAGTCCCATGCACCCTCAAGGACCCTGCCCAGAGTATAGAGCTGGTCCACAGTTTCAAGGAACCAATGGCCTGTAATCTATAAACATTATTGTACCAAAGACAAACAATAAGTCACGAAAAAACTACCATCCATTCTACCGCTTGTCCCACAATGAATAAAATAGTCAATAATCAATAAAAGCAGTCATGACTTTAGGTACAATCTAGAATAATCTCTGTCCACAATACTTCTCCTCTTAGTCTATTCTTAAAACCCGCTGTGCTGGTGACTGATACCAGATATTGTGGAGGTCCATGCCAGTCAGTGATTAGCAGTCAGTCTCGGATGATGGCGAGACTGACGACTACTTTCAGTCTCCACACAACTGGAGGGAAAATATCAAAAACTCGGGCTCATACTTGCCAACCTTGTGTCAGGCTTGCCACTGACAGTTTGTTTGGGTTTTAGTTTTTTCTCTGTGTGTTCAGTAATTCCTGTTTTTAGTTCCTGTCAGTGCTCTTATTTTGTTAGTGTCCTGTCTTCCTCCCTGAGCGCTGTTTCACCTCAGCTGCGGCTGATTGGCACTTGGCCACACCTGGTGTCAATCAGCCCTCTCCTATTTGTACCTGCTTTTGTCCTCCAGTCAGTGCTGGATTATTATCTTGTCGATGTCGCTCCTGTCGTGTCGTGCCGTGTCTTGTATTTGCAGCGTAGCGGTAAGCTATATCCGTTAGATGTTTGCAGCTTACTGTTCTTCCAGTTTGTTTTGTACTACACGTTACGACTTTTGTTTTCCTGCTCGCTACCCGCTAGCTTCCACGCTAGACCCTTTTTGTTTTTGCTAGCTTCCAGGTTAAGGCCCTTTGTTATTTCTCTAGCTCCCATGCTAGGTCCCTTAGTTTGTTATCCGCCTCGTGCGTTCTTTTGTTTGTACCCTTTGTTTTTGTTTTTTGTGTTAGTATTTTAATTAAATTATGTTTTCCTGTTCAGTGCCTGCCCCCTTCTCTGCATCTTGGGGTTCGTCACAAACCAACTCTGACACCTTGAGACTTCCGAATTCGGGAGGTCCGTTCATGACTGAGTATATCGGTTCGGCCACCGTGTTCAACGGAGAAGTCCGATCTACAAAATTTTCAGGCAGCATACCCCTTCCCCTTCCAGCTGTCCTGGATGAACTGAAATTATTTTTTCCAGACATTTTGTAACTTGGAAACATACTTCTTCTTCTTAATAGTCATCACCATGTCTCTTCTTCGTCCTTCTGCTTCGTCTCTGTTATGTTTTTTGGACATTACTACTTGCCGTGGTTTTGAAGCAATGCATGATGGGAATCTGGATGTTGTGTGTCAGTGTATTTACGTGCCGGCTGGGAAACAGCTCCGTGCCTGCCTACTTTATGGGTTATAGATAGTCCTATGGATAACGGAGATATATATAATAGTCTCCTTTTCAGGTGAGAGAGGACGCTAAAGGCACCCAATATTGTTGTCCGGGTGGAAATCGGGAGAAGGGTTGCCCGGGGAGGAGCACTGAAATTGGGGAGTCTCCCGGGACAACCGGGAGGGTTGGCAAGTATGCTTGGGCTGGGCAATTAGAAAAAAGCTTCCAAGAGTTTGTTCCGAGGTTGCCCCGCCCACAAGAAGTTGGTTTGTTACCACGGAAAACAAAAAATTGGTAAGCCCCAAAAAATTGCAAATAGAAAAATGCTTGTAACCAAAAACCATGCGGGTAACTAAAAATAAAACATTTGTAACCAAAACATTACATGAAAATACATATATTTACAAATATATACATACTGTATATACACATATATATTATACATGTATATATACATGTATATATACATTTAGACACACCCTCTCATTCAATGCATTTTCTTTCATTCCATGACTATTTACTTTGTAGATTGTTACTGAAGGCATCAAAACGATGTGGAGTTATGTACTTAACAAAAAAAGGTGAAATAACTGAAAACATGTTTTATGTTCTAGTTTCTTCAAAATAGCCACCTTTTAGGCTATTATAACTAATATAGACACTTACATCATGTGTTGCTTCATTATAGAACATATATAAGACTTTTGAAGTATTTTTGATAGTAGGCTATTATCGATAGTATAGACATTTATACTACACTTTTAAAGTAATTTTGATAGTAGGCTATTATAGCTAATATAGACACTTACATCATGTGTTGCCTTCATATAAGACTTTACATTTTTTGCGGCTCCAGACGAATTAGTTGTTTGTATTTTTGGTCCAATTTGGCTCTTTCAATGTTTCGGTTTGCAGACCCCTGAGTTAGTAGATGTTGCCTCACAGACCTTACTGCATCCTGGGTTGGAATACAGGTGTACAAGGCAGGTGTACAATACAGGTGTACAAGACAGGTGTACAAGACAGGTGTACAAGACAGGTATACAAGGCAGGTGTACAAGGCAGGTGTACAAGTCAGGTGTACATGGCAGGTGTACAAGGCAGGTATACAAGACAGGTGTGCAATACAGGTGTACAAGACAGGTGTACAATGCAGGTGTACAAGACAGGTGTACAAGGCAGGTGTACAATACAGGGGTATAAGGCAGGTGTACAAGGCAGGTGTGCAAGGCAGGTGTACGTGGCAGGTGTACAAGACAGGTGTACAAGGCAGGTGTACAAGGCAGGTGTGCAAGGCAGGTGTACAAGACAGGTATACAAGGCAGGTGTACAAGGCAGGTGTACAAGACAGGTGTACAAGGCAGGTGTACAAGTCAGGTGTACATGGCAGGTGTACAAGGCAGGTGTACAAGGCAGGTGTGCAAGGCAGGTGTACAAGGCAGGTGTACAAGACAGGTGTACAAGACAGGTGTACAAGGCAGGTGTACAATGCAGGTGTACAAGACAGGTGTACAAGGCAGGTGTACAATGCAGGTGTACAATACAGGTGTACAAGACAGGTGTACAATGCAGGTGTACAAGACAGGTGTACAAGGCAGGTGTACAAGACAGGTGTACAATACAGGGGTATAAGGCAGGTGTACAAGGCAGGTGTACAATACAGGTGTATAAGGCAGGTGTACAATACAGGTGTATAAGGCAGGTGTACAATACTGGTGTACAAGACAGGTGTACAATACAGGTGTACAAGGCAGGTGAAGTGGAATGAAACCATAGTTTTAGGTCTCTAATCTAGGCTACAAAGTCTATTGAGTTTTGGACATGATGTGTTTTTTATGCCAACCAAAGGTACATACTTTGTCATATGTGTTTGATTTCCATTCATCCATCCATTATATACGGCTGGTTGCCAACATTCTCTGTTTGGTTGCATAAAAAGACACAATGGTACTCCAAACAATGGCCCTCAATCTCCTGTTGGATCACATTTGTTGCCCTGCTAAGAAAGGAAGACCAAGCTGTGCCATCCATAGCGTTTCTCCACTGATGCGTCAGTTTCTCTGTGCAGGTTTCGGACGTGGGAGAAACCAGGACTGTGTCATTGTTCTCAGTTGTGACATCACAGGCTGCACAGGAAGTGCTTCTCCTCTTTGACTTCCTCCCCCACACTTACAGATGTCCATCTTTAGTAGCATGTGCCGTCACCACATTAGCACGCGGCTCCAAAGTCCCGCTCGTACGGAACAGCAGCATTCACAACCTTCCAAGCAGCAAGTTGCTCCCGTAAAGAGCAGCGGAGGGTCAAATAAAAGCCCTGTAAACACAATCATAAGAGTAATGTGATTCAGTGAGAAAAGCCCACAGGCGGAACACTGGAGTACCTCAGTCATTGATTGGCTTCTGAAATATGTTACCGTGTCAACACTTTTTATGATGAAAAATGCTAACAATTTCATTTTTCGCCCGCATTTTGTGTCGTATGAAGTCAATCCACAAAAGCAAATATTAGCTTATTGGAGACATCAGCCATGTCTGGGTTGTTGTTTTTTTATTATTATTTTTATCGCCTGAAATGCTTTAAGAGCCCAAGTAGGAGATTCCTGACTTCCCAGCTTGCTTGAATGCAGCATAAGATTTTTTTTTTTAAATAAATAAATAAACAAATTATAATATAGTCTTTGTGAAAAAATGTTGTACTCATAATCACCGAGTTATAAGGCGCACTGTCGAGTTTTGAGGGAAGAAAATTATTTCAAGCACGCCTTATGGTCCACAAAATACGCTAATTACATATATCATGATGGTTAGTGCATGTGCCTCATAATACGAAAGTCCTGGGTAGTCATGAGTTCAATTCTGGGTTCGGGGTCTTTCTGTGTGGAGTTTGCATTGCGTGGGTTCCCTCTGAGTACTCCGGCTTCCTCCCATCTCCAAAGACATGCACCTGGGGATAGGCTCCTCCCACCTCCAAAGACATGCACCTGGGGATAGCCCCCTCCCACCTCCAAAGACATGCACCTGGGGATAGGTTGATTGGCAACACTAAATGGTCCCTAGAGTGTGAATTTTGTCTGTCTGTCTGTGTTGGCCCTGTGATGAGGTTGCGACTTGTCCTGGGTGTACAACGCCTTTTCCCCGGATGTAGCTGAGATAGGTTCCAGCACACCCGGCGACCCCGAAAGGGACAAGCGGTAGAAAATGGATGGATGGATGATATAAAATGCAACATGAGATGATCAGAACATACGTGAATATTCACCAGATGACTTCCGTACCTTCGATGGTTTGACTTCTTGAGCATCTTTGGATGTTTGTGTTTGGACCTCAAATGCGAGTCCACTTGGGTCCTTTAGGGCAGGGTCGGCAACCTCTACCACTCAAAGAGCCATTTTGACCTGTTTCACAAAGTACAGAACACAATTGGAGCCACACATCTCTTTTGAAATTTATAATGAAGTAATACTGCATACAGAGGTTTCTTTTACTTTGTACTATGTATAAAGTAGAGGTCTCAGACACGCATCTTAACATGAAAATTAAATGTTAGTCCGGCCCGGGAGTTTTATATGAATGCTGCTTGACAGCGTCACACCTGCCAACCCTCCCAATTTTCCTGGGAGACTCCTGAATTTTAGAGTAATTATTAGTGATGGCACTACCGCTAGCGCCCTCTACAGCTTGTACAGATAGCTTGCCAGCCCAAAGTATTGTTTTATGAGACTATTGCAGACACCCGTAAGTGACTGCAAGGCATCCTTATTCAACAGCAATGCAGGTCACACTGAGGGTGGCCGTTTAAACAACTTTAGCACTCTTACTAATATGCGCCACACTGTGAACCCACACCAAACATCCACACTATAACACAACATAAACACGACCGAACAAATACCCAGAATCCCATATATCCCTAACTCTTCTGGGCTACATTATACACCCAGCTGTCCCCAACCCAACCCCCCACCCCTCTGTGCGTCGGTTGAGCTGGGCGGGGTTGTAGCCCGGAAGAGTTAGGGAAGCATGGGATTCTGGGTATTTGTTCTGTCGTGTTTATGTTGTGTTATAGTGCGGATGTTCTCCTGAAATTTCAATCAATCAATGTTTACTCATATAGCCCTAAATCATTAGTGTCTCAAAGGGCTGCACACAACACAAACAACTACGACATCCTCGGTAGGCCCACATAAGGGCAAGGAAAACTCACACCCAGTGGGACGTCGGTGACAATGATGACTATGAGAACCTTGGAGAGGAGGAATGCAATGGATGTCGAGCGGGTCTAACATGATACTGTGAAAGTTCAATCCATAATGGATCCAACACAGTCGCGAGAGTCCAGTCCAAAGGGGATCCAACACAGCAGCGAGAGTCCCCTTCACAGCGGAGCCAGCAGGAAGGAAAACATCCCAAGCGGAGGCGGATCAGCAGCGCAGAGATGTCCCCAGCCGATACGCAGGCAAGCAGTACATGGCCACCGGATCGGACCGGACCCCCTCCACAAGGGAGAGTGGGACATAGGAGAAAAAGAAAAGAAACCGCTGATCAACTGGTCTAAAAAGGGAGTCTATTTAAAGGCTAGAGTATACAAATGAGTTTTAAGCTGAGACTTAAATGCTTCTACTGAGGTGGCATCTCGAACTGTTACCGGGAGGGCATTCCAGAGTACTGGAGCCCAAAATGAAAACGCTCTATAGCCCGCAGACTTCTTGTTTGGTGTGGGTTCACAGTGTGGCGCTTATTTGTAAGAGTGCTAAAGTTGTTTATATCACAATCCTCAGTGTGACCTGTATGGCTGTTGACCAAGTATGCCCTGCAGTTGCGTATGCGTTCAGAGAGAGGTCGCATCCAAAATGTGACGGGTTGGCCGGCACGTGGATAGCATGGTGAAAATCCTGGCACGCCCTCAAAGTTGATGTCTGGGGGGAAATCAAAAAATGTTTACCCGGGAGATTTCTAGTAGAGACACTGAAATCTGAAAATTTACCTTAGGGCGGTTGGCAAGTATGTGGCTGAGCCACATCAGAGTGGTCAAAGAGCCGCATGCGGGTTGGTGACCCCTGTTTTAGGGGGAGCCTGAGCCACATCAGAGTGGTCAAAGAGCCGCATGCGGGTTGGTGACCCCTGCTTTAGGGGGCGCCTGAGCCACATCAGAGTGGTCAAAGAGCCGCATGCGGGTTGGTGACCCCTGTTTTAGGGGGCGCCTGAGCCACATCAGAGTGATCAAAGAGCCGCATGCGGGTTGGTGACCCCTGTTTTAGGGGGCGCCTGAGCCACATCAGAGTGGTCAAAGAGCCGCATGCGGGTTGGTGACCCCTGTTTTAGGGGGCGCCTGAGCCACATCAGAGTGGTCAAAGAGCCGCATGCGGGTGGGTGACCCCTGCTTTAGGGGGCGCCTGAGTCACATCAGAGTGGTGAAAGAGCCGCATGCGGGTTGGTGACCCCTGCTTTAGGGGGCGCCTGAGCCACATCAGAGTGGTCAAAGAGCCGCATGCGGGTTGGTGACCCCTGCTTTAGGGGGCGCCTGAGTCACATCAGAGTGGTCAAAGAGCCGCATGCGGGTTGGTGACCCCTGCTTTAGGGGGAGCCTGAGCCACATCAGAGTGGTCAAAGAGCCGCATGCGGGTTGGTGACCCCTGCTTTAGGGGGCGCCTGAGTCACATCAGAGTAGTCAAAGAGCCGCATGCGGGTTGGTGACCCCTGCTTTAGGGGGCGCCTGAGCCACATCAGAGTGGTCAAAGAGCCGCATGCGGGTGGGTGACCCCTGCTTTAGGGGGCGCCTGAGTCACATCAGAGTGGTCAAAGAGCCGCATGCGGGTTGGTGACCCCTGCTTTAGGGGGCGCCTGAGCCACATCAGAGTGGTCAAAGAGCCGCATGCGGGTTGGTGACCCCTGCTTTAGGGGGCGCCTGAGCCACATCAGAGTGGTCAAAGAGCCGCATGCGGGTTGGTGACCCCTGTTTTAGGGGGAGCCTGAGCCACATCAGAGTGGTCAAAGAGCCGCATGCGGGTTGGTGACCCCTGCTTTAGGGGGCGCCTGAGCCACATCAGAGTGGTCAAAGAGCCGCATGCGGGTGGGTGACCCCTGCTTTAGGGGGCGCCTGAGTCACATCAGAGTGGTCAAAGAGCCGCATGCGGGTTGGTGACCCCTGCTTTAGGGGGCGCCTGAGCCACATCAGAGTGGTCAAAGAGCCGCATGCGGGTGGGTGACCCCTGCTTTAGGGGGCGCCTGAGTCACATCAGAGTGGTCAAAGAGCCGCATGCGGGTTGGTGACCCCTGCTTTAGGGGGCGCCTGAGCCACATCAGAGTGGTCAAAGAACCGCATGCGGGTTGGTGACCCCTGCTTTAGGGGGCGCCTGAGCCACATCAGAGTGGTCAAAGAGCCGCATGCGGGTTGGTGACCCCTGTTTTAGGGGGAGCCTGAGCCACATCAGAGTGGTCAAAGAGCCGCATGCGGGTTGGTGACCCCTGCTTTAGGGGGCGCCTGAGCCACATCAGAGTGGTCAAAGAGCCGCATGCGGGTTGGTGACCCCTGCTTTAGGGGGCGCCTGAGCCACATCAGAGTGGTCAAAGAGCCGCATGCGGGTTGGTGACCCCTGCTTTAGGGGGCGCCTGAGCCGCATCAGAGTGGTCAAAGAGCCGCATGCGGGTTGGTGACCCCTGCTTTAGGGGGCGCCTGAGCCACATCAGAGTGGTCAAAGAGCCGCATGCGGGTTGGTGACCCCTGCTTTAGGGGGCGCCTGAGCCGCATCAGAGTGGTCAAAGAGCCGCATGCGGGTTGGTGACCCCTGTTTTAGGGGGCGCCTGAGGGCAAAAGCAGAACGACGACAAAACAAACCCAAACAATTATCCTCTCGTGCTGCCTTCACTTGTCACTTTTACCATCATCCTGACAGGTCGTGACTCGTCACATCAGCCACACTAAGTGTTTTTTTTCCAACCTGAAACTCGAGCCATTCGGGGAATTTCACCCGGATGACAGGATCCAAAAAACGCTGGCGCGTGGGGAGAAGATAAACATTCTTTTTTTTTAAACCGAGACGCCGTCAAAACTTTGCCACTCGCCGGCGTGTGAATCGCACCGGCCTGAAATATTTACCACCTTTAGACGTTGTCGGGACACCTCGGAGGACTGGGGGCCGCCGCGAGGTGTCAGCCGGCGTGCGGCGCCATCAATTATTGATGCCGCCTCCTTTTTACTTCAAAGCGCTGGCAAATCATTCAAGCTCGGATTTAGGTTGGGGGGGGGGGGGGGGGGGGGTGTCGGTCGTCACTAGGCAACCTGTGTCACCTGCCTCGACACGCCGGAATCAGCCACTTAGCCGGGGAGCCTGCATGCACGCCATGCTGCCTTTTAAACCCCCCGCCCCCCAGCAGGCCGCGCACGGAAAACAAAACAATTAACTTAACTGAGTGTCTCCTGGAAAGAATTCGTTGATGTGGTTATTTCCACTCGACGATGCGGGGGGGGGGGGGCGTTATGTTCTAAGGTGGGGAGGGGAAGTAGCGCTGCAGCATGAACCCTGAACCCGCAGGGATCCGCTGGCGCTAAACTGCCAAAACGTGACAAAACCGACAAGTTCGAGCATGTGTGTGTGTGTGTGTGTGTGTGTGTGTGTGTGTCCGACCCCAGAAACATGCAAACAAACAGATAGAAACATGCCCCCCCCCTCCCCGTTGTCAATAAATAACTCAAGTTGAAGACTTCTCGGCCCGGTTTACCAATCTAGACTGCAAAGGCCGGCAAGAAACTGCGAAAAACAAGGCGCGTTGAACGCATCGTTCGGTAACATACGTGGGTCGTGTCTCTGTTTATATTGGGGTTATATTAAAATATTGGTACCGGTACCAGATTGTACAAACCCCGTTTCCATATGAGTTGGGAAATTGTGTTAGATGTAAATATAAACAGAATACAATGATTTGCAAATCCTTTTCAAGCCATATTCAGTTGAATATGCTACAAAGACAACATATTTGATGTTCAAACTCATAAACATTTTTTTTATGGCAAATAGTCATTAACTTTAGAACTTAATGCCAGCAACACGTGACAAAGAAGTTGGGAAAGGTGGCAATAAATACTGATAAAGTTGAAGAATGCTCATCAAACACTTATTTGGAACATCCCACAGGTGTGCAGGCTAATTGGGAACAGGTGGGTGCCATGATTGGCTATAAAAACAGCTTCCCCAAAAATGCTCAGTCCTTCACAAGAAAGGATGGGGCGAGGTACACCCCTTTGTCCACAACTGCGTGAGCAAATAGTCAAACAGTTTAAGAACAACATTTCTCAAAGTGCAATTGCAAGACATTTAGGGATTTCAACATCTACGCTCCATAATATCATCAAAAGGTTCAGAGAATCTGGAGAAATCACTCCACGTAAGCGGCATGGCCGGAAACCAACATTGAATGACCGTGACCTTCCATCCCTCAGACGGCACTGTATCAAAAACCGACATCAATCTCTAAAGGATATCACCACATGGGCTCAGGACCACTTCAGAAAACCACTGTCACTAAATACAGTTTGTCGCTACATCTGTAAGTGCAAGTTAAAGCTCTACTATGCAAAGTGAAAGCCATTTATCAACAACATCCAGAAACAAAATCATCTAAGATGGACTGATGCAAAGTGTAAAAGTGTTCTGTGGTCTGACGAGTCCACATTTCAAATTGTTTTTGGAAATATATTCGACATCATGTCATCCGTACCAAAGGAGATGCAAACCATCCAGACTGTTATCGACGCAAAGTGTAAAAGCCAGCATGTGTGATGGTATGGGGGTGCATTAGTGCCCAAGGCATGGGTAACTTACACATCTGTGAAGGCACCATTAATGCTGAAAGGTACATACAGGTTTTGGAGCAACATATGTTGCCATCTGAGCAATGCTGTCTTTTTCATGGACGCCCCTGCTTGTTTCAGCAAGACAATGCCAAGCCACATTCAGCACGTGTTACAACAGCGTGGCTTCGTAAAAAAAAAGAGTGCGAGTACTTATCTGGCCCGCCTGCAGTCCAGACCTGTCTCCCATGGAAAATGTGTGGTGCATTATGAAGCATAAAATAGGACAGTGGAGACCCCGGACTGTTGAAGGACTGAAGCTCTACATAAAACAAGAATGGGAAAGAATTCCACTTTCAAAGCTTCAACAATTAGTTTCCTCACTTCCCAAACGTTTATTGAGTGTTGTTAAAAGAAAAGGTGATGTAACACAGTGGTGAACATGCCCTTTCCCAACTACTTTGGCACGTGTTGCAGCCATGAAATTCTAAGTTAATTCATATTTGCAAAAAAACAAAGTTTATGAGTTTGAACATCAAATATGTTGTCTTTGTAGCATATTCAACTGAATATGGCTTGAAAAGGATTTGCAAATCATTGTATTCTGTTTATATTTACATCTAACACAATTTCCCAACTCATACGGAAACGTGGTTTGTATTTTGATACTTTTTGATACTTTTCTAGTGAAGTGTGAAGTGAATTTTTTTTGGGATTGATACTTTTATTATTAGATTGCACAGTACAGTACATATTCCGTACAATTGACCACTAAATGGTAACACCCCAATAAGTATTTCAACTTGTTTAAGTCGGGATCCACGTTAATCAATTCATGGTACAAATATATACTATCAGCATAATACAGTCATAATTATCATAGTATATACATTGATATTTATATATATTTGTATATTAATATTTATATTTCTCTAGTGACTCAAAGCGCTGAACATAGTGAAACTTGATATCTGAGTTACATAAAGCCATAAGGGAATGGAACGACCTCACAACTAACTGATTACTTTTCATTCACAATTGAAGTTAAAAAGTGGCTTTGGAGCAATCAAAGCTGCTCACACGGTCAATAAGGTGGACACTATGTTTGACACATCAACTTAATGTGTATTATATTTATCCATGACAGCATTTTTGTTATAAATTGTGAGGTGTGTGTGTTAAAATCATGGTTGTTTTTACAAATGATGACAGATGTGAACAAGAGCATGTATTGTCTTTGTGTTATGATGTAAAGGAGGGGTGGTTGTATTGTATATTAAGTATGTGTCCATGAAAGGGCATTTTATGACTTTTCTTAATTTGATCACATGCTATGGTATGATTTTATTGTCATAATTTTATTGCATGATTTTTTTCATCCCTTTAATTTAGTTAGCCAGATGGAAATGAGCTATTTAGCTGTGATCTGGTACAGAACATATCTGTCTTTGATCTTAATGTTTCTGTGCATTGTCCCTTCAAAAAAAGACTAAACTAAACTAATTCAAACCA
Organism: Nerophis ophidion; assembly: GCF_033978795.1. Lineage (NCBI taxonomy): Eukaryota > Metazoa > Chordata > Actinopteri > Syngnathiformes > Syngnathidae > Nerophis > Nerophis ophidion. Next base: position 7,251,131 of record NC_084621.1, read on the forward strand.
GTGTGGGTGGCACTGGGAGCAGGCGGGTAAAGTGTCTTGCCCAAGGGCACAACGGCAGTGACTAACAGGAAACGAACCTGGAACCATCAAGTTCCTGGCACGGCCGCTCTACCAACCGAGCCATGCCGCCCCAAAAATAAAGGGGACCACAAAAAAATTGCATTATTGGCTTTATTTTTAACAAAAATCCTAAGTTCCAAATAGAAATGGAAGGCTGTTCAATGGTCTTGGAAAGTATTGTGTAGGGAAAGTAAAAGGATCAATAACAACATCCATCCATCCATCCATTTTTCTACAGCTTGTCCCTTTTTGGGGTCACTGGTATCAGTATCGATAATCAACATATCACTATCAGTGTCAGTATCAAAGTATCGTCCACCTCTATATGTATTTTGATACTTTTCTAGTGAAGTGTGAAGTCAATTATATTTATATAGCGCTTTTCTCTAGCGACTCAAAGCGCTTTTACATAGTGAAACCTGATATCTGAGTTACATTTAAACTAGTGTGGGTGGCACTGGGAGCAGGTGGGTAAAGTGTCTTGCCCAAGGACACAACGGCAGTGACTAGCAGGAATCGAACCTGGAACCCTCAAGTTGCTGGCTCGACCGCTCTACCAATCGAGCTATAAAAACCACCAAAAAATTGCATTTTTGGCTTTATATTAACAAAAATCTTACGGTATGTTAAACATATACACTATATTGGGTTCCGGGTTCGATCCCCACCTTCTACCAACCTCGTCACGTCCGTTGTGTCCTTGAGCAAGACACTTCACCCTTGCTCCTGATGGGTGCTGGTTAGACCCTTGCATGGTGTGAATGGGGAAATAGTGTCAAAGCGCTTTGAGTACCTTGAAGGTAGAAAAGTGCTATACAGGTAAAACCCGTTTACCATATTGCCAAAAGTATTTGGCCACCCATCCAAATGATGAGAACCAGGTGTCCTAATCACTTGGCCCGGTGTATCAAATCAAGCACTTAGGCAGAAAGACTGTGTCTACAAACATTTTTGAAAGAATGGGCCGCTTTCAGTGATTTCCAGCGTGGAACTGTCGTAGGATGCCACCAGTGCAACAAATCCAATCGGGAAATTTCCTCTCTCCCAAATATTCCAAAGTCAACTGTCGGCTTTATTATAAGATCATGGAAGAGTTTGGGGAACAACAGCAACTCAGCCAGGAAGTGGTAGGCCAGATAAACTGACAGAGAGGGGTCAGCAGATGCTGAAGCGCATAGTGCAAAGATTTTCCGCACAGTCAGACGCCACAGAGCTCCAAACTTCATGTGACCTTCCAATTAGCCCACGCACAGTACGCAGAGAGCTTCATTAAATGGCTTTCCATGGCCGGGCAGCCGAATCTAAGCCATACATCACCAAGTCCAATGCAAAGTGTCGAATGCAGTGGTGTGAAGTACGTCACCACTGGACTGGAGAGCAGTGGAGACGCCTTCTCTGGACTGATGAATCACGCTCTGATGGACCAGTCTGGGTTTGGAGGTTGCCAGGGGAACGGCACATTTCAGACTGCATTGTATCTAGTATAAATTTGGTGGAGAAGGAATTATAGTGTTGGGTTGTTTTATAGGAGTTGATATGCTAAAGGTTGTAAGTGATGTGTGCACATGTTTTAAATAACATGTTTATCTAGGTATATATATATATATATATATATATATATATATATATATATATATATATATATATATATATATATATATATATATATCACAAGTTGTAGGTGACAAACCCCAAGATGAAGAGAAGACAGGCTTGGTGCAAGAAAACATAATTTAATGTCCATGAAGTAAAGACAAAAAACACCGACCAGAAACTAGGAGGACAAACTGTAAACAGGGATCCAGCAAACAGGAACTAGGAACAAAAAGACAGTAAGCTACAAAGAGCTACAGAATATAACATACAGCTACACTGACATCTACACGACAGGTAGGAACGACAAGTAGAAATGATAATCCAGCCCTGACTGGAGGAGAAAGCAGGTCTAAATAGTACCTGGCTGATTGACACCAGGTGTGGCCAGGTGCCAATCAGCCGCAGCTGAGGGGACACAGCACTCAGAGAAACAAGCAGGAAATAAAGACTAAATAAAAGCACTGACAGGAAACAAAGACAAACACAGAGGAAAAATTAAAACAAAGCCAAACTGTCAGGGACAAGCCTGACAATATATATATATATATATATATATATATATATATATATATATATATATATATATATATATATATATATATATATATATATATATATTACTCTTTCAATGTCTACCCCGTCTATTTTATTTGTGTTTGATGTGCTCTTCTACTGTTACCAAATAGCATTATTTTAGTTTTGCTTAGCTTCACACTGACTTTTCACGTTTTCTTGGCAATAAAACTTGTTGCTGCAGCTCATTTGACTGGAACATAAAAAGGTAAACTAACTTTTGCGAGGGTGTTTATTTTCCTTCATTACAATGGCAGATGAAGACAAAGAAGCAGGTAAACTAGAACAAACTAGTACCTGCGTTCACGGGTAGAAACGGATCAAAGTCCAAAAAAAGTAATATTCCATGACCTGTTATAAAATGTGTAACTATGCAGCTCAACGTGGTTGCTCGGGAAGACTTTTACTGCACAAAGGTTGTTGCTAGGCAGATTTTGCAAGGCTAAATCTGCATTCAAGCCGTGACCACGGCGCCGTTAGACTGACAGGCTGTTTTTTGCTTGTTAACCTTCTTAATCCAAAAACTGAAATGTAAGCATTTTTAAAAGTTTTACAAGGAGACGTGCTTATTGTAAAATAACTGTCAATTACTATTAAAACAACATTTTAATATAAAACCTGTCTTTATTTATCATTGATATTAACCTAATATAAGGGATACATATACAAATATATATATATACATATATATATGTATATATATACACAACCAAAATATTTGTCCATGCTTCATACCATAAAAATATATTTTTCTTAATAAAATACCCAGAAATAATCAACATAAACATTTTGTCTAATTAAAAATATAACTATTAATGTAAACATTTGAGATGGTTCAATATAAAATCGAGAAAATATAATACCCACTTTAAATATAAATACTTTAGATATACAAAAAGCTATGATGTACTATAAGTGCAGGTGTCAGGTTCAAACACTGATGACATCTATTAAACAGACAAGAAGCAAGGAATCCTGCAGACACATAGTTTTATATATATATATATATATATATATATATACATGGTTTGTTCATTATTCTCTCTTACTAGTAGTAGTAGTAGGACTGTATGTTCATTATTCTCTCTTAGTAGTAGTAGTAGTAGGACTGTATATTTATTTTTCTCTCTTGGTAGTAGTAGTTGTAGGACTGTATGTTCATTATTCTCTCTTTGTAGTAGTAGTAGTAGGACTGTATGTTCATTATTCTCTCTTAGTAGTAGTAGTAGTAGTAGTAGGACTGTATGTTCATTATTCTCTCTTAGTAGTAGTAGTAGTAGGACTGTATATTTATTTTTCTCTCTTGGTAGTAGTAGTTGTAGGACTGTATGTTCATTATTCTCTCTTGGTAGTAGTAGTAGTAGGACTGTATGTTCATTATTCTCTCTTGGTAGTAGTAGTAGTAGGACTGTATGTTCATTATTCTCTCTTTGTAGTAGTAGTAGTAGTAGGACTGTATGTTCATTATTCTCTCTTACTAGTAGTAGTAGTAGTAGGACTGTATGTTCATTATTCTCTCTTACTAGTAGTAGTAGTAGTAGGACTGTATGTTCATTATTCTCTCTTGGTAGTAGTAGTAGTAGGACTGTATGTTCATTATTCTCTCTTGGTAGTAGTAGTAGTAGGACTGTATGTTTATTATTCTCTCTTGGTAGTAGTAGTAGTAGGACTGTATGTTCATTATTCTCTCTTTGTAGTAGTAGTAGTAGGACTGTATGTTCATTATTCTCTCTTAGTAGTAGTAGTAGTAGGACTGTATGTTCATTATTCTCTCTTGGTAGTAGTAGTAGTAGGACTGTATGTTCATTATTCTCTCTTAGTAGTAGTAGTAGTAGGACTGTATGTTCATTATTCTCTCTTAGTAGTAGTAGTAGTAGTAGGACTGTATGTTCATTATTCTCTCTTGGTAGTAGTAGTAGTAGGACTGTATATTTATTTTTCTCTCTTGGTAGTAGTAGTTGTAGGACTGTATGTTCATTATTCTCTCTTTGTAGTAGTAGTAGTAGGACTGTATGTTCATTATTCTCTCTTAGTAGTAGTAGTAGTAGTAGTAGGACTGTATGTTCATTATTCTCTCTTAGTAGTAGTAGTAGGACTGTATATTTATTTTTCTCTCTTGGTAGTAGTAGTTGTAGGACTGTATGTTCATTATTCTCTCTTGGTAGTAGTAGTAGTAGGACTGTACGTTAATTATTCTCTCTTGGTAGTAGTAGTAGTAGGACTGTATGTTCATTATTCTCTCTTGGTAGTAGTAGTAGTAGGACTGTATGTTTATTATTCTCTCTTGGTAGTAGTAGTAGTAGGACTGTATGTTTATTATTCTCTCTTGGTAGTAGTAGTAGTAGGACTGTATATTTATTTTTCTCTCTTGGTAGTAGTAGTTGTAGGACTGTATGTTCATTATTCTCTCTTTGTAGTAGTAGTAGTAGGACTGTATGTTCATTATTCTCTCTTAGTAGTAGTAGTAGTAGTAGGACTGTATGTTCATTATTCTCTCTTAGTAGTAGTAGTAGTAGGACTGTATATTTATTTTTCTCTCTTGGTAGTAGTAGTTGTAGGAGTGTATGTTAATTATTCTCTCTTGGTAGTAGTAGTAGTAGGACTGTATGTTCATTATTCTCTCTTGGTAGTAGTAGTAGTAGGACTGTATGTTCATTATTCTCTCTTTGTAGTAGTAGTAGTAGGACTGTATGGTCATTATTCTCTCTTAGTAGTAGTAGTAGTAGGACTGTATGTTCATTATTCTCTCTTGGTAGTAGTAGTAGTAGGACTGTATGTTCATTATTCTCTCTTAGTAGTAGTAGTAGTAGGACTGTATGTTCATTATTCTCTCTTAATAGTAGTAGTAGTAGTAGGACTGTATGTTCATTATTCTCTCTTAGTAGTAGTAGTAGTAGGACTGTATGTTCATTATTCTCTCTTAGTAGTAGTAGTAGTAGGACTGTATGTTCATTATTCTCTCTTGGTAGTAGTAGTAGTAGGACTGTATGTTCATTATTCTCTCTTGGTAGTAGTAGTAGTAGGACTGTATGTTTATTATTCTCTCTTGGTAGTAGTAGTAGTAGGACTGTATGTTCATTATTCTCTCTTTGTAGTAGTAGTAGTAGGACTGTATGTTCATTATTCTCTCTTAGTAGTAGTAGTAGTAGTAGGACTGTATGTTCATTATTCTCTCTTGGTAGTAGTAGTAGTAGGACTGTATATTTATTTTTCTCTCTTGGTAGTAGTAGTTGTAGGACTGTATGTTCATTATTCTCTCTTTGTAGTAGTAGTAGTAGGACTGTATGTTCATTATTCTCTCTTAGTAGTAGTAGTAGTAGTAGTAGGACTGTATGTTCATTATTCTCTCTTGGTAGTAGTAGTAGTAGGACTGTATGTTCATTATTCTCTCTTGGTAGTAGTAGTAGTAGGACTGTATGTTTATTATTCTCTCTTGGTAGTAGTAGTAGTAGGACTGTATGTTCATTATTCTCTCTTTGTAGTAGTAGTAGTAGGACTGTATGTTCATTATTCTCTCTTAGTAGTAGTAGTAGTAGTAGGACTGTATGTTCATTATTCTCTCTTGGTAGTAGTAGTAGTAGGACTGTATATTTATTTTTCTCTCTTGGTAGTAGTAGTTGTAGGACTGTATGTTCATTATTCTCTCTTTGTAGTAGTAGTAGTAGGACTGTATGTTCATTATTCTCTCTTAGTAGTAGTAGTAGTAGTAGTAGGACTGTATGTTCATTATTCTCTCTTAGTAGTAGTAGTAGTAGTAGTAGTAGTAGGACTGTATATTTATTTTTCTCTCTTGGCAGTAGTAGTTGTAGGACTGTATGTTCATTATTCTCTCTTGGTAGTAGTAGTAGTAGGACTGTACGTTAATTATTCTCTCTTGGTAGTAGTAGTAGTAGGACTGTATGTTCATTATTCTCTCTGGGTAGTAGTAGTAGTAGGACTGTATGTTTATTATTCTCTCTTGGTAGTAGTAGTAGTTGGACTGTATCTTCATTATTCTCTCTTGGTAGTAGAAGTTGGACTGTATCTTCATTATTCTCTCTTGGTAGTAGTAGTAGGACTGTATGTTCATTATTCTCTGTTAGTAGTACTAGGACTGTATGTTCATTATTCTCTCTTAGTAGTAGTAGTAGTAGGACTGTATATTTATTTTTCTCTCTTGGTAGTAGTAGTTGTAGGACTGTATGTTCATTATTCTCTCTTTGTAGTAGTAGTAGTAGGACTGTATGTTCATTATTCTCTCTTAGTAGTAGTAGTAGTAGTAGGACTGTATGTTCATTATTCTCTCTTAGTAGTAGTAGTAGTAGGACTGTATATTTATTTTTCTCTCTTGGTAGTAGTAGTTGTAGGACTGTATGTTCATTATTCTCTCTTGGTAGTAGTAGTAGTAGGACTGTATGTTCATTATTCTCTCTTTGTAGTAGTAGTAGGACTGTATGTTCATTATTCTCTCTTGGTAGTAGTAGTAGTAGGACTGTATGTTCATTATTCTCTCTTTGTAGTAGTAGTAGGACTGTATGTTCATTATTCTCTCTTGGTAGTAGTAGTAGTAGGACTGTATGTTCATTATTCTCTCTTAGTAGTAGTAGTAGTAGGACTGTATGTTCATTATTCTCTCTTACTAGTAGTAGTAGTAGTAGGACTGTATGTTCATTATTCTCTCTTAGTAGTAGTAGTAGTAGGACTGTATGTTCATTATTCTCTCTTACTAGTAGTAGTAGTAGTAGGACTGTATGTTCATTATTCTCTCTTGGTCGTAGTAGTAGTAGTAGTAGTAGGACTGTATGTTCATTATTCTCTCTTGGTCGTAGTAGTAGTAGTAGAAGTTGGACTGTATCTTCATTATTCTCTCTTGGTAGTAGTAGTAGGACTGTATGTTCATTATTCTCTCTTAGTAGTAGTAGTAGTAGTAGGACTGTATGTTCATTATTCTCTCTTAGTAGTAATAGTAGTAGGACAGTTTATTTATTTTTCTCT
>NC_084621.1:7263333-7265833 GCF_033978795.1 Nerophis ophidion
GCTTATAGTCAGGTGCGGCTAATACATGTATGAAAATAAATCCCTAACATTTGGTGTGCTCTATTGGCTGGAAAATATTGTACAGTTACAAACCCTGTTTACATAGGAGTTGGGAAATTGTGTTAAATTTAAATATAAACGGAATACAATGATTTATAAATCATTTTCAACCCATATTCAAATGAATGCTCTACAAAGACAACATATTTGATGTTCAAACTCATAAACTTTATTTATTTTTTTGCAAATAATAATTATCTCAGAATTTCATGGTTGCAACAAGTGCCAAAGTAGTTGGGAAAGGGCATGTTCACCACTGTGTTACATCACCTTTTCTTTGAACAACACTCATTAAACATTTGGGAACTAAGGAGACACATTTTTGAAGCTTTTCAGGTGGAATTCTTTCCCATTCTTGTTTTATGTACAGCTTAAGTTGCTCAACAGTTCAGGGTCTCTGTTGTCGTATTTTAGGCTTCAAAATTCTCAGTGGGAGACAGGTCTGGACGACAGGCAGGCCAGTGTAGTACCCGGACTCTTTTACTATGGCGCCACGCTGTTGTAACACGTGGTGTGGAATTGTCTTGCTGAAATAAACAGGGGCGTCCATGATAACGTTGCTTGAATGGCAATATATGTTGCTCCAAAACTTGTATGTACCTTTCAGCATTAATGGTGCCTTCACAGATGTGTAAGTTACCCATGCCTTGGGCACTAATGCACCTCCATACCATCACACATGCTGGCTTTTCAACTTTGCGCCTTTACTAATCCGGAGTGTTCTTTTCCTTTTTGTTCCTGAGGACACAAATGTCTATAGTTTCCAAAAACAATTTGAAATGTGGACTCGTCAGACCACTGAACACTTTTCCACTTTGCATCAGTCCATCTTAGATGATCTCGGGCCCAGAGAAGCCGGCGGCGTTTCTGGATGTTGTTGATAAATGGCTTTTGCTTTGCATAGCAGAGCTTTAACTTGCACTTACAGATGTAGCGACAAACTGTATTTAGTGACAGTGGTTTTCCGAAGTCTTTTTGAGTCCATGTGGTGATATCCTTTAAACAATGATGTCGCATTTTGATTTAGTACCGCCTGAGGGGGAAAAAAAGGTCCGTAATATCGTGGCTTACGTGCAGTGATTTCTCCAGATTCTCTGAACCTTTTCATGGTATTACGGACCGTTGATGGTGAAATCCCTAAATTTCCTGCAATAGCTCGTTGAGAAATGTTGTTCTAAAACTGTTCGACAATTTGCTCACGCATTTATTCACAAAGTGGTGACCGTTTCCCAATCCTTGTTTGTGAATGACTTAGCATTTCATGGAAGCTGTTTTTATAGCCAATCATGGCACCCACCTGTTCGCAATTAGCCTGCACACCTGTGGGATGTTCCTAATAAGTGTTTGATGAGCATCCCTCAACTTTATCAGGATTTATCGCCACCTTTCCCAACTTCTTTGTCACGTGTTGCTGGCATCAAATTCTAAAGTTAATTATAATTTGCAACAAAAAAAAGTGTTTATGAGTTTGAACATCAAATATGTTGTCTTTGTAGCATATTCAACTGAATATGGCTTGAAAAGGATTTGCAAATCATTGTATTCTGTTTATATTTACATCTAACACAATTTCCCAACTCATATGGAAACAGGGTTTGTACTACTTTATTACATTTAAAAATATTTTCTTGTATTTAAAGTTTTTTTCTAAACCTTGGTGGGTGCAGCTTAAATACCAGTGCGCTCTATAACCCGGAAAATACGGTCAATAATTAAGTTTAATTGTTTTTTAAATTTAAGGGACCGTGGAAAAAAAATGCTGTCCTCGAGGGGGCGTATGCCAAAAAAATAATTGAAAAGCAGTGGTCGTCACCAACGTTATCTGATTATTGTAAGTGTTTGGACGACAGACAACAAAACATGAGAGGCGCCCTGCCAGGTCCACTAATAAAGCAGATTATTCACAGCCAGTGCTGTTATTCTCTTTATCACAAGCTAGCGTAGCATCCAGAAGGTTATGTATCCCCAGCCAAAATGAACACATATTGTCTCTTTAATCGCGGCGTAACATTACAACATGCAATTATGAGATCAGCAGGCAGACCCTCTTACCGTATTGGCGCCAGGCATGAGACCCGTTGCTAAGCGATGTGCCATGGCCTACTTTTAAGCCCTCCTCTTGACAAGGCCGAGATTAAAAAAAAAAAACTCAATCCAAGCCAGTTAATTGGCGACGAGGATATTTCAGCGTCAATCAAGCCCAACTTCAATTCAGAAAGAAACAAGAAGTGCATAAACGAGAAGCCGCTTTAAAGAGCAGAATGTTAAATAGAGCTATCAGCAGCCAGACTAGAAAGTGGCAGCCCTTGTTCTACACTCCTTAGGCCGCTAAAGACTCCTTTGTTGACAACGGGAAAAGCTAAACGCGACCGTGATATTTGCCCCAACGTGACCTCCAATTACACGCTTACGCACACACGGAAGTGCAACTCACCAACTA
>NC_084621.1:7593333-7698333 GCF_033978795.1 Nerophis ophidion
GTTGTTACCTCTCGTCTCGATTACTGCAATGTATTATTTTCGGGTCTCCCCATGTCTAGCATTAAACGATTACAGTTGGTACAAAATGCGGCTGCTAGACTTTTGACATGAACAAGAAAATGTGATCATATTACGCCTATACTGTATATACCTTTTTATATTCATATATACCTATACTGGCTCACCTGCACTGGCTTCCTGTGCACTTAAGATGTGACTTTAAGGTTTTACTACTTACGTATAAAATACTACACGGTCTAGCTCCATCCTATCTTGCCGATTGTATTGTACCATATGTCCCGGCAAGAAATCTGCCTTCAAAGGACTCCGGCTTATTAGTGATTCCCAGAGCCCAAAAAAAGTCTGCGGGCTATAAAGCGTTTTCCATTCGGGCTCCAGTACTCTGGAATGCCCTCCCGGTAACAGTATGAGATGCTACCTCAGTAGAAGCATTTGAGTCTCATCTTAAAACTCATCTGTATACTCTAGCCCAGGGGTCACCAAAGCGGTGCCCGCGGGCACCAGGTCGCCCGTAAGGACCAGATGAGTCGCCCGCTGGCCCTTTCTAAAAATAGCTCAAATAGCAGCACTTACCAGTGAGCTGCCTCTATTTTTTTAAATTGTATTTATTTACTAGGAAGCTAGTCTTGCTTTGCTCGACATTTTTAATTCTAAGAGAGACAAAACTCAAATAGAATTTGAAAATCCAAGAAAATATTTTTAAGACTTGGTCTTCACTTGTTTAAATAAATTCATTTATTATTTTACTTTGCTTCTTATAACTTTAACAAAGAAAATTTTAGAGAAAAAGTACAACCTTAAAATTGGTCTTAGGATTTTTAAACACATATCCCTTTTTACCTATTAATGCCCTTCCTCTTCTTTCCTGACCATTTAAATCAACGTTCAAGTATTTTTTTTTTCATTGTAAAGAATAGTAAATACATTTTGATTTAATTCTTCATTTTAGCTTCTGTTTTTTTGATATTTTTGAAAATCTTTGTGAAATCTTTCTTCAAACTTATGATTAAAATTCAAAAAAATTATTCTGGCAAATCTAGAAAATCTGTAGAATCAAATTTAAATCTTATTTCAAAGTGGATTTTAACCTATTTAAATCATGTCATTACAATTCTAAAATTAATCTTAATCAGGAAAAATTAGGAATGATGTTCCATAAATTATTTTTTTAATTTTTTCAAAAAGATTCGAATTAGCTAGTTTTTCTCTTCATTTTTTTTGGTTTAATTTTGAATTTTAAAGAGTCGAAATTGAAGATAAACTATGTTTAAAAATGTAAAAAAAAAAATCATGTTTTCTCCTCTTTTAAACCGTTCAATTAAGTGTTTTTTTCATCATTTATTCTCGACAAAAAACATTCCGTAAAAGGAAAAAATATGTACGACGGAATGACAGCCAGAAATACAATTTTTTATATATATATATGTATATATAGATATATTTATTATAGGTAAATTGAGCAAATTGGCTATTTTTGGTAATTTATTTAAGTGTGTGTCAAACTGGTAGCCCTTCGCATTAATCAGTACCCAAGAAGTAGCTCTTGGTTTCAAAAAGGTTGGTGACCCCTGCTCTAGCCTTTAAATAGACCCCGTTTTTAGACCAGTTGATCTGCCGTTTCTTTTCTTTTTCCTCCTATGTCCCCCCCTTTCTTGTGGAGGGAGTCCGGTCTGGTGGCCATGGATGAAGTACTTGCTGTCCAGAGTCGGGACCCAGGATGGACCGCTCGTCCAGAGTCGGGACCCAGGATGGACCGCTCGTCCAGAGTCGGGACCCAGGATGGACCGCTCGTCCAGAGTCGGGATCCAGGATGGACCACTCGTCCAGTCGGGACTCGGTACCCAGGATGGACCCGCTCGCCTGTTTATCGGTTTGGGACATCTCTGCGCTGCTGATCCGCCTCGGCTTGGGATGGTTTCCTGCTGGCTCCACTTTGGACAGGACTCTCGCTACTATATTGGATCCACTTTGGACTGGATTCTCATGGTTATGTTAGATCCACTATGAATTGGACTTTCACAATATCATGTTAGATGCCCTCGACATCCATTGCTTTCGGTCCCCTAGGGCAGTGGTTCTCAACCTTTTTTCAGTGATGTACCCCCTGTAAACATTTTTTTAAATTTAGGTACACCCTAATCAGAGCAAAGCATTTTGGGTTGCAAAAGGGAGATAAATAAATAAAATACAGGAATGTCATCAGTTTCTAATTTATTAAATTGTATAACAGTGCAAAATATTGCTCATTTGTCGTGGTCTTTCTTGAACTATTTGGGAAAAAATATATAAAAATAACTGAAAAATTGTTGAAAAATAAACAAGTGATTCAATTATAAAGATTTATACACATAGAAGTAATCATCAACTTAAAGTGCCCCCTTTGGGGATTGTAATAGAGATCCATCTGGATTCATCAACTTCATTCTATACATTTCTTCACAAAAAAAATAATCTTTAACATCAATATTTATATGGGCACCAGCGCCCCCCGCTACCTTAAAGGGAATAAGCGGTAGAAAATGGATGGATGGATCAATATTTATGGAACATGTCCACAAAAAATCTTGCTGTCAACACTGATTATTGTATTGTTGTATTTTTTTCTCACAGTTTAAGAACTTACATTCATATTTTGTTGAATAATTATTCCATAAATATATTTATAAAGGATTTTTGAATTGGTGCTATTTTTAAAAAAAATCTCATGTACCCCTTGGCATACCTTCAAGTATCCCCAGGGGTACGCGTACCCCCATTTGAGAACCACTGCCCTAGGGGGTTGCCCACATATGCGGTCCTCTCCAAGGTTCCTCATAGTCATCATTGTCGACGTCCCACTGGGGTGAGTTTTTCCTTGCCTTTATGTGGGCCTACCGAGGATGTCGTTGTGGTTTGTGCAGTCCTTTGAGACACTTGTGATTTAGGCTATTAATTGATTGATTGATTTAACTGGTGTTAAATCCATACGGTGTGGCTCGGTTGGCGGAGCGGCCGTGCCAGCAACCTGAGGGTTCTAGGTCCGATCCCCGTGTCTGCCATCCTTGTCACAGCAAGACACTACACTGCTCCCAGTGCCACCCATACTGGTTTAAAAATGTAACTTAGAAAAAGCGCTTTGAGTCTCTAGAGAAAAGCGCTATATAAATGTGATTCACTTCACTAAATTGAGTTGAGCACCTGCTGCCAAATATCGTAAGATCCTCATAAGTGCCAAGGTTCAGTTAAGAGTCTTAAATTGGATTTCAAATAGATAAAAAAGTGCAACTAAACGTGTAATTAGTGACTGTCTTATGCTAAAAACAATAGCAACTGCTTAGCTTCGACGCTAGCATGCTAAGCTAACATTAGCATCCACTCTAAGGTCTGGTCTCAAAGCGTCGCACTGGTTTCATCCACTCACCCAGCTACGCAAACATCACCTCTCCATGTTTCATCGTCGCTTTTGACGACAGTAACGATCTCTAAAAACACAAAAATACACGGCTTGAAAGTAGTGGAAGCAAAATGTAGCGAGTATTTTTTTTTCCTCAACTGCTTGTCTACTTCCGGCCGCTGGATTGGATGTGACGTCACTTCCGTTTGCTCGGTCCGCTCTACCAGGAAGTCAAGTGGAAAGAAGAGCACTACAAATTGTTCTAATGAGGATTTTGGGTAAGAATTATGGAACCAATTTTTATTTGTGATGTTAAATTCCTGTTATAAACATTTATCCAGGATATGCCTTGAGCTCTTGTTTTGAAGGCGTTAAGAGCGGAAGTGGTTGCACGTTGTAACCTATTTTTATGGGCTCGCCTGTACTGTATAACACTACAAAATAACAAACACGGATGTTCCAGCTTTACACGAGGACAACTTTATTTCCTTTCCCTTCCAAAACTCCGCTCCACTACAACGTGTCACCACTTCCGCTCTTGCCGCCTTCAAAATAAGAGCTCAAGGCATCAATCGATCAATCAGTGTTTATTTATATAGCCCTAAATCACTAGTGTCTCAAAGGGCTGCACAAACCACAACACAAACCACGACATCTTCGGTAGAGCTCACATAACGGCAAGGAAAACTCACCCCAGTGGGACGTCGGTGACAAAAACAATGATGACTATGAGAAACCTTGGAGGGGACCCCCCCCCAGCTTTATTGTCATTACGCAGCGTAACGAGATTGAGATTGAACTGTGCAATCTACTAATAAAAGTTTCAATCAATCAAAAAAACATTTAGTGGTAAATTTTACGGAATATGTCCTGAATTAGAATCAGCTTTATTGTCATTACGCAGGCTAACAAGATTGAGATTGAACTGTGCAATCTACTAATAAAAGTTTCAACCAATCAATCAATCAAAAAAACATTCAGTGGTCAATTGTACGGAATATGTACTGTACTTTGCAATCTACTAATAAAAGTTTCCATCAATCAATCAATCAATTCTGTTCATGTACACAATTGCTAACATTACAATATTGTTATTTTTAATTATTTAAAAGAAAAAGCTTTATTAGATATTTTAACTTTTTGTTTAGTGGTATTATGTGAACATGTTTTTTTTGATTGCACAACTGGTCACACAAACATATATTAAAAATGTACTAAGAGATCTCGGCACTTTATATTTTAACATTACACATTGAGCGATCAACTTCTTTACACAAAGTTAAAAAGAATAAAATAAGAAACAATACAAAAAGATGAAACTAAATCATTAGAAACAATAACAAATGGGCTCATATAAAACAATTTCCAATAAAGAGGGTTTTTGTATTTTAACCATTTTCCAAGATTTCATTAATCCAATAGGAGAATTTGAGTTTCACTTTTAGAAATCAACTTTTAAATCTAACTTGCCACATAATTATATTAATCATTTTTAGGTTGCTATCTTTCATAAATATACCAAATGTAATCTCTTCTTCAATAAATGGGGACATCTCTAACTTTGTCTTTCAGACAACTTCTGATATCCGTTCAAACTGATCAATCAATGTTTATTTATATAGCCCCAAATCACAAATGTCTCAAAGGACTGCACAAATCATTACGACTACAACATCCTCGGAAGAACCCACAAAAGGGCAAGAAAAACTCACACCCAGTGGGCAGGGAGAATTCACATCCAGTGGGACGCCAGTGACAATGCTGACTATGAGAAACCTTGGAGAGGACCTCAGATGTGGGCAACCCCCCCCCCCCCCCCCCCCTAGGGGACCGAAAGCAATGGATGTCGAGCGGGTCTAACGTGATACTGTGAAAGTTCAATCCATAGTGGCTCCAACACAGCCGCGAGAGTTCAGTTCAAAGCGGATCCAAGACAGCAACGAGAGTCCCGTCCACAGGAAACCATCTCAAGCGGAGGCGGATCAGCAGCGTAGAGATGTCCCCAACCGATACAGGCGAGCGGTCCATCCTGGGTCTCGACTCTGGACAGCCAGTACTTCATCCATGGTCATCGGACCGGACCCGCTCCACAAGGGAAGGGGGACGATAGGAGAAAGAAAAGAAGCGGCAGATCAACTGGTCTAAAGAGGAGGTCTATTTAAAGGCTAGAGTATACAGATGAGTTTTAAGGTGAGACTTAAATGCTTCTACAAAAAAAGTAACAACGTTTTCCAGGTTGAACATCAAATATCTTGTCTTTGCAGTCCATTCAATTGAATTTAAGTTGAAAAGGATTTGCAAATCATCGTATTTTGTTCTTATTTACGCTTTAAACGACGTGCCAACTTCACTGGTTTTGGGTTTTGTAGATGCAGCACTTTACTACCCACCTCTGTGTGTGGCCCAGTGCTTTTTTTGTCTTTACTGTGCAACAAGAAAAGTCAAAAGTCACCAAAACTTAGTTGACGAAGTCTCATCGTGTCCTTAAACAAACATAAAAAATGAAAATACAAACTTTGCGATCCTTCTCTGTTGATGTAATGTGATAGACAGAAAGCAGGTTTGACTGCATGCTTGGGTGGAGAGGAAGCCAAGCCCCAGTGTATACTTAACAGTTGTTTTATTTTCAGTTTTTCAGAAGGATCATATCCGCGTCATCGTGCTGGAGGTCTACATGTATTTATTCCTGACATCCATTGGGCCAGATTTAGTGGAATGGGGAAAAAGCATCAAGTTGTCTACATTGTACTGGCCACCCTGATTCACAGGCTCTACGGTAAATATACTCAAGTTAATATTCAGTGTTTTACGTTTAATAGTCGAGTCTTGTTGTTGTTATATTCTGCAATGTATTTCCCGATTGTTGTGTGTGCATTTTGTGTGGTGTGGTTGTTTACTGCAGACCGTAAGGTCTCCAAAGCTCGGGGTCCTCGCCCCTAACTGGGCCGTGCGGCAATTTCGAATCTGGTCGCAAATCGTTTTCTGGACAATTCTGTCAGCTATTTAAAATCATTAAGGAGGCGATTTAAACAAATTATAAAAAGGCAGTTGCAGATTTTTCAATAAACGGCTGTTCATTGGAAAGTTTTTTTTTTCCAGTCACCTTAAAGAATGTGACAGAACCGGTTGAACAATTTGTCCATGCTTGTCTTGCTACCAGGTTATAGTTGGTTCTTTTATAATTTTAGCTGTTTGCAAATGGAGCAAATCATTGCATTTCGATATTTTTGATTCAATAACTAAACAGTTTGTATGATCTTGTTAGCCAACAGTATGTATTGTTCTAAGTGATCTCTTTTGTAACAATGTCAGTGAATGACGCATGCTGTTGTGGTTATTTCCTCATACTTCTACACAAAAACTCAGATCAGATCTGGACTACCATGAGCTTTGGAACGAAATTTCGTTGATATATGTGCTGAAAAGTTCAAATTTGAATGACAATAAAAAGGAAGTCAAAGTCTAAGTCTAGATGTTCAGTGGGCGGCACGGTGGAATCGGTTTTAGTGCATTTGCCTCACAATACGAAGGTCCTGAGTAGTCCTGAGTTCAATCCCGGACTCGGGATTTTTCTGTGTGGAGTTTGCATGTTTTCCCCTTGACAGCGTGGATTCCCTCCGGGTAGTCTGTCCAAAGACGTGCACCTGGGGATAGGTTGATTGTCAACACTACAGTAAATTGGCCCTAGTGTGTGAATGTTGTCTGTCTGTGTTGGCGCTGCGATGAGGGGGCTACTTGTCCAGTGTGCAGCTGCGATGGGCTCCAGCATCCCCGCGACCCCAAAAAGAGACAAGCGGTAGAAAATGGATGGATGGAACTAGGGATGCACCGAAATGAAAATTTGTGGCCGAAGCCGAAACCTAATAAAATTTAAACGCTCGGCCAAAGGCCGAATACCGAATAATGAATGCAGTTTTTCACAATTTTTAAAATATTCCATAAATAGCCTAGAATAAATATTTAGACATGTTTTTCAAATAAAGTAATTTTTTATTGAATATTGACATTTTTTTAATATTCCAGTAGTCTTTGCCTTTCAAAAAAAAGCACAATTTTTCATTTATATTAGGCCTTCAAACAAAACATGCATTCCAAAAAAAAATAAAGTGCATTAAAGTGGATAAACCCACAACAAATGAATTATTGTCCTTTTGGCAAAAGTCTGCTTAGCCACAGTAGATATGCTAATAATGTAAACAGAAGGCTCAAGTTAATCTCAATTAAGTGTGTGCTTGTAACCTCATACACTTATACAGGTAGCCTACACAACAGGCTAATAATGTAAACAGAAGGCTCAAGTTAATCTCAATTAAGTGTGTGCTTGTAACCTCATACACTTATACAGGTAGCCTACACAACAGGCTAATAATGTAAACAGAAGGCTCAAGTAAATCTCAATTAAGTGTGTGCTTGTAACCTCATACACTTATACAGGTACACAACATATCCCAGGCAAGAACAGATTTGTCAATAACAGTACTTCAGCTTCAGAATAAAAAGAAGGAAACTTAACTATGTATAAAACAATTTAAATTTAACACTGCACGTTGGTTGATTGCGTCACCGCGTCCAAAAATTGCGTCACACGCCACTATTCGGCCTTGTTTTTAACTCATTCCACCGAAGGCCGAATGTGGCTTTTTTTTGCCATATTCGGCCGAATATATTCGGTAACCGATTAATCGTTGCATCCATAGATGGAACATATTCAGCTTTGTTCATTATTGAAATATTTATTGCCACTTTGTGTTGTCTTGTTTTATTATTTTTTTTAAATACAATTCCAAGTTCATTTTATCAACCAATAGAATGGTTTTCAAACGTTGTTTCACCAAGTACCGCCTCAGAAAATACTTGGCTCTCCAAATACCATTATTACGACCAACATCAAAATACAGTAGCATAGTAGACCTTAGTATCCATTAAAAACAAGGCAGAGGTTTTATTTTACAAGTATATTTAATGTTTGACCACTGTAACATTACACAAAGTTTGAATATTGTAAAATAAAACTCTGTACTTGAATCAAGTGATTCTAGATGGGGCATAAACCCCTTCAAAACAAAATTTTCCTTAAAAAATTCATTTTTTTCTTCTTTGAGCTGTAATTTGACCCCCTTATAATGCTTCAAAACTCATCAAACTGGACACACACATCAGGACTGGTGACAATTGCCATCTAACAAAAAAACCAAATCCCAAAACTCAAAATTGCGCTCTAGCGCCCCCTAGGAATAAAACACAGACAAAACTGCTTGTAACTTCCGTTAGGAATGTTGTAGAGACATGAAACGAAAACCTCTATGTAGGCCTGACCTGGACCTACATTTCATAAAATGACAGCCTTCAGCAAAAATCAATAGGAAGTTGGCATAAACCCCTTCAAAACAAAATTTTCCTTAAAAAAATCATTTTTTTCCTCTTTGAGCTGTAATTTGACCCCCTTAAAATGCTTCAAAACTCACCAAACTGGACACACACATCAGGACTGGTGAAAATTGCAATCTAATAAAAATTTTTTAAAAAAACTCTAAATTGCTCTCTAGCGCCCCCTAGGAATAAAACACAGACAAAACTGCTTGTAACTTCCGTTAGGAATGTCGTAGAGACATGAAACAAAAACCTCTATGTAGGTCTGACTTGGACCTACATTTCATAAACTGACAGCCTTCAGCAAAAATCAATAGGAAGTTGGCATAAACTACTTCAAAACAAAATTTTCCTAAAAAATTCAATTTTTTCCTCTTTGAGCTGTAATTTGACCCCCTTAAAATGCTTCATAACTCACCAAACTGGACACACACATCAAGACTGGTGAAAATTGCAATCTAATAAAAAACAAAAAACAAAAATAAAACTCTAAATTGCGCTCTAGCGCCCCCTGGGAATAAAACACAGACAAAACTGCTTGTAACTTCCGTTAGGAATGTCCTAGAGACATGAAACAAAAACCTCTATGTAGGTCTGACTTGGACCTACATTTCATAAACTGACAGCCTTCAGCAAAAATCAATAAGAAGTTCGCATAAACCCCTTCAAAACAAAATTTTCTTAAAATATTTCATTTTTTCCTATTTGAGCTGAAATTTGACCCCCTTATAATGCTTCAAAATTCACCAAACTGGACACACACATCAGGACTGGTGAAAATTGCAATCTAATAAAAAAAACAAACCAAAAAAAAACTCTAAATTGCGCTCTAGCGCCCCCTAGGAATAAAATACAGACAAAACTGCTCCTAGGAAGACAACACAGACAAAACTGCTTGACTATCCTAATCTTGCTTAAGTACAATTTTTTTTGGGGGGGGGCCTACTTTACCCACCTCTGCAAGCGAGGCAGGAAATGAATGAATGCATTTTTTGTGCAGGTGATTTGCTGATAAAAGGCCAGAAGAAGGTCATCATGGAAGACGACAGCACTCGGCTGGAGTGTGTCTACTCCAACAAAGCCTACGACATCAGCAAAGTCCAATTCGAAGTTTTCTCTGAGGTACACACAACACAAACACCGTGACTACAACTAACAAGCATTTGTTGCAACACAAAGTTCCATCCATCCATCCATCCATTTTCTACCGCTTGTCCCTTTTGGGGTGGCGGGTCGTGCCGGAGCCTCTCTCGGCTGCTTTTGTTGTGAGTAGATAATCATTCAAAGGTCCAGGTGAATCTAACACCATCTTCTGGAGCTAGCGGTAATTAAAAACTACTACACTGTGATGTTGCCTACAGCCACAGGTGTTTATGTCAATGTTTTTTGAGCTGGTGCTAACTCAGGGGTGTTGAACTAGTTTTCATCGAGGGCCGCTTGTAACACTGAATGTTAGAATATAAAAGTAGACTCATTTATATTTATTGCCTTTGCATTTGGTTATTTGATTTTTGTACGTACAAATTGAAGGAAAACGTGCTTTGACATCGTAAGTCAAGGTGACAAGCTGATATTGAAGTATTTATTGTTATTTTTACAAACTATAATATGGTATATAATAACTAGGGGTGGTAAAAAATGTTTGTTTTTTTAAATCACATTCAAATCCCGATTTTTTGTTGTTGAAATTTTCAAAAATCAAATAGATTTTTTTTGACAAATTAATTTTTTTTTTTAGGCCATCTGTATGCTTACTTGGTTAATTGGTAATAACTATAGCAACAGCCCTTAAGCATAAGAGTTGTGTGATTAAAATATACATAATTATTCTAACAATTATTAATAAACATTACTCACATTTTATATGAATTCCTTAACAGGTTTATATCCAACATAGTTTAACATCGCAGGTATTAATGTATTTATTGTTATTTTTACAAACTATAATACGGTATATGATAACCGGGGGTGCTAAAAAAATTTTTTTTTTAAATCACATTTGAATCCCGATTTTTTTTTTGGGAAATTTTCAAAAATCAAATTTATTTTTTTGACAAATTAATTATTTTTTTTAGGCCATCTCTATTCTTACTTGGTTAATTGGTAATAACTGTAGCAACGGCCCTTAAGCATAAGAGTTGTGTGATTAAAATATACATAATTATTCTAACAATTATTAATAAACATTACTCACATTTTATATGAAGTCCTTAACAGGTTTATATCCAACATAGTTTAACATCGCAGGTATTAATGTATTTATTGTTATTTTTACAAACTATAATACGGCATATGATAACCGGGGGTGCTAAAAAAAATTTTTTTTTAAATCACATTTGAATCCCGATTTTTTGGGGGGAAATTTTAAAAAATCTAATTTATTTTTTTGGACGAATTAATTACTTTTTTTTAGGCCATCTGTATGCTTACTTGGTTAATTGGTAATAACTATAGCAACGGCCCTTAAGCATAAGAGTTGTGTGATAAAATATACATAATTATTCTAACAATTATTAATAAACATTACTCACATTTTATATGAAGTCCTTAACAGGTTTATATCCAACATAGTTTAACATCGCAGGTATTAATGTATTTATTGTTATTTTTACAAACTATAATACGGCATATGATAACCGGGGGTGCTAAAAAAAATTTTTTTTTAAATCACATTTGAATCCCGATTTTTTGGGGGGAAATTTTAAAAAATCTAATTTATTTTTTTTGACGAATTAATTTTTTTTTTTTAGGCCATCTGTATGCTTACTTGGTTAATTGGTAATAACTGTAGCAACCGCCCTTAAGCATAAGAGTTGTGTGATTAAAATATACATAATTATTCTAACAATTATTAATAAACATTACTCACATTTTATATGAAGTCCTTAACAGGTTTATATCCAACATAGTTTAACATCGCAGGTATTAATGTATTTATTGTTATTTTTACAAACTATAATACGGCATATGATAACCGGGGGTGCTAAAAAAATTTTTTTTTTAAATCACATTTGAATCCCGATTTTTTTTGGGGAAATTTTAAAAAATCTAATTTATTTTTTTGGACGAATTAATTACTTTTTTTTAGGCCATCTGTATGCTTACTTGGTTAATTGGTAATAACTATAGCAACGGCCCTTAAGCATAAGAGTTGTGTGATAAAATATACATAATTATTCTAACAATTATTAATAAACATTACTCACATTTTATATGAAGTCCTTAACAGGTTTATATCCAACATAGTTTAACATCGCAGGTATTAATGTATTTATTGTTATTTTTACAAACTATAATACGGCATATGATAACCGGGGGTGCTAAAAAAAAATTTTTTTTAAATCACATTTGAATCCCGATTTTTTTGGGGGAAATTTTAAAAAATCTAATTTATTTTTTTTGACGAATTAAATTTTTTTTTTTAGGCCATCTGTATGCTTACTTGGTTAATTGGTAATAACTATAGCAACGGCCCTTAAGCATAAGAGTTGTGTGATAAAATATACATAATTATTCTAACAATTATTAATAAACATTACTCACATTTTATATGAAGTCCTTAACAGGTTTATATCCAACATAGTTTAACATCGCAGGTATTAATGTATTTATTGTTATTTTTACAAACTATAATACGGTATATGATAACCAGGGGTGCTAAAAAAATTTTTTTTTTTAATCACATTTGAATTCCGATTTTTTTTTTAGAAATTTTCAAAAATCAAATTTATTTTTTGGGACAAATTAATTTTTTTTTTTTAGGCCATCTGTATGCTTACTTGGTTAATTGGTAATAACTATAGCAACGGCCCTTAAGCATAAGAGTTGTGTGATAAAATATACATAATTATTCTAACAATTATTAATAAACATTTCTCACATTTTATATGAATTCCTTGACAGGTTTATATCCAACATAGTTTAACTTGTCACATGTGTCAAACGTCGCAGGTATTAATGTATTTATTGTTATTTTTACAAACTATCATACAGTAAATAGTAACTAGGGGTGCTAAAAAATGTTTTTTTTAATCACATTCGAATCCCGATTTTTTTAGTAATTTTCCAAAATCTATTTTTTTGTGAAAAAATTAATTAAAAAATAAAACAATTTGCCATCTCTTTGCTTACTTGGTGCACATACTGTAAGTGTCATACCTCGCAGATATTCAGGTATACCGTATTTCCTTGAATTGCCGCCGGGGCGCTAATTAATTTAAAACCTCTTCTCACTCCGGCACTTACCAAAGGCATGCGGTAAATTTAGGCCTGCGCTTAACAATTTGAGTGTGATGTAAGGATACCATCATGAAAAGCACATTTAGTAAAAAAGACGATATTATGGTCTTACCTTTACTTATAAATGAAGTCCATGCGCAGCTCCTTCTGATCAAAAGCATCGATAACTTGTTTATAGAAGTCTTCCTTATCTTTCTTCAGTTTTAAAAGTCTCTCAGTCTCAATAGAGATCTTCCTTTATGACCTTATGGAACATCATTAGACATTTTTCCTGATTAAGATTAATTTTAGAATTGTGACGACATGTTTTAAATAGGTTAAAATCCGATCTGCACTTTGTTAGAATATATAACAACTTGGACCGAGCTATATTTCTAACAAAGACAAATCATTATTTCTTCTAGATTTTCCAGAACAAAAATTTCAAAAGACTTTGAAATTACATTTAAATTTGATTCTACAGATTTTCTAGATTTGCCAGAATATTTTTTGGGAATTTTAATCATAATAAGTTTGAAGAAATATTTCACAAATATTCTTCATCAAAAAAGCATAAGCTAAAATGAATAATTGAATTAAAATGTATTTATTATTGTTTACAATAAGGATTTTTTTTTACTCGAACATTGATTTAAATTGTCAGGAAAGAAGAGGAAGGAATTTAGAAGCTAAAAAGGTATATGTGTTTAAAAATCCTAAAGTCATTTTTAAGGTTGGATTTTTTCTCTGAAATTGTCTTTCTGAAAGTTAGAAGAAGCAAAATAAATTTATTTAAACAAGTAAAGACCAAGTTTTTAGAATCTTTTCTTGGATTTTCAAATTCTATTTGAGTTTTGTCTCTCTTAGAATTAAAAATGTCCAGCAAAGCGAGACCAGCTTGCTAGTCAATAAATACAATTAAAAAAAAATAGAGGCAGCTCACTGGTAAGTGCTGCTATTTGAGCTATTTTTAGAACAGGCCAGCGGGCGACTCATCTGGTCCTTATGAGCGTTGGTGACCCCTGCAATAAATACGGTATACATAATTATTCTAACAATTATTAATAAACATGACTGACATTTTATATGAATTCATTGACAGTTTTATATCCAACATAGTTTAACTCGTCACATGAAAAGACTTCAAAGGGCTTAGGACCTATGTGTCAAAGTTATTATTGTTCCCAACCAGGCTTTCACAAACCTTGAGTTGGACACCTCTGTGCAAACTTATTTGTTTTTTTGGTGCTATTTCTTGATGCCTGACATATTGGATGGCTCAGTCAAGCACAAACGGCGTCTCCTGCGTCAACAGTGGCTCCAGATTTGGCGGCCGGTCACGCCGTCCTCTTGGAGCTTGTACTCGCTGGAGGCGGAGCAAGCCGCCGACAAGATGGTGCTGAAGATCCCCCGGGCGGCCAGCTTCTCCGAGAGACTCTTCCGCTGCGTTTCCAGCGACGAGACGCTGAGGGGCTCCAACAGGTCCTCCGAGACCCTCTCCTTCAAAGTACACTGTGAGTGCATCCGGGGACAGTATACTGGGGGGGGCTGACCAGTGCACTTCTGCGTGGAACAGCATCCATGGCGCAGCTTCAGACTATCGGCGTCCTCCATCTTCCCCAGTCCAGCTCAAACGGCGCCGTGGGGCTGCTGGCGGCAGGAATCAATAAGAGGCATAGAGATTAGAAAGGAGGAGCTGGACCAGCGAGGGGCTTCTATTAAGATGGAAAAAGAGCCATCTTTCACAAGGCGGCGTATCAATAAGTCTGTTACTGTATCATTATTATTGATTATGGTGGACAGTCAGCCACCAAGAGGCCTTCTTTTTTTACTACGTCAAACTCAAAGTGAGGTTTTTGTCTTGCTCCAAAGTAGAACTTGCCTCTAATGATGATACACCATTTTGATGATGTCCAATGAAACGCATGTATACAGTCATCGCTGTTAATTGGTTCCGGACACGACCGCAATAACTGGATCCATTTTTTCGAAGAACGTCAAGAATGATAATAAAACCTGAAAGTAGTCCGAGAGTCTTCAAATAGGAGCTCCGGACTAGGAACACCAGCAATACGGAAGTTTTTGACAATTTTCCTAATTTCACGAGATTCTGATTTTGCTTTTTTTTTTTTTGTTAGCTTATTTTTTGTTGCCTTTTTTTTCATGCGATGCTAATACTCCCGCTGAGTGCTAATTTCATTACAACATTCCGGCTAATCCAATTAGGAACACCAGCAATACGGAAGTTTTTGACAATTTTCCTAATTTCACGAGATTCTGATTTTGCGTTTTTTTTTTTTAGCTTCTTTTTTGTTAGCTTTTTTTTTCATGCCGTACTAATTTCATTACAACATTCCAGCTAATCCAATTAGGAACACCAGCAATACGGAGGTTTTTTAGCAATTTTCCTAATTTTATGAGATTCTGAATATGCATTCTTTGTTAGCTACAACTATAATCATAAAACCTCGTTAATAAATATGTGCTTGAAGTATTTTACTCATGACGACCAACGTGTGTGGCTACCATTCGTCCAGGGTTGCGGACAAACCATCTCAGAACCACTGCTCTACATGACCTTGGATCCATTTTTTCGAAGAACGTCAAGAATGATAATAAAACCTGAAAGTAGTCCGAGAGTCTTCAAATAGGAGCTCCGGACTAACGGTCTTATTTTTCACGCGATGCTACTACTCACGCGGAGTGCTAATTTCAGTGGCTTTCAGTAGGCCTTGAACTAACTTTAAACATGCTTTTAGTATCATTAAACACCATTAACTTGTTAACAAAATGTATTTTTCATAAATAAATAAATATAAATTATAAATATGAATGAGGTAGATCTTGTAACGATGTGTCACTTCATTTCTGTTAGTTTTTTGTGTTTTTGTATTTACTTCCGGTTCAGTGCTCTTATTTTGTTGTATTTCCTGTTTTTATTCACGGAGCACTATTTTTCTCTTTTCGTTGATTGGCAGCGGTTCACACCTGCTGTCAATCACACTAGTCTATTTATGTTTCACTCGAGCACTCCTCAGTGCTCGATGATAATATTATGTTGAGAACGTCTATCTGCACGACTGCTTTATGTTTGCTTTTGTTATTTTCTTTTGTGTATTAAATTCATCTTACCTCCACGCAACTCTCCTGGATTCTTGCATACTCGGGGACACACAACTGCAGCCATGCGACATCCCAACAGTATCATCGAGCCAGAAGAAAGTGTCCTCGCGAGAATCCCTGTCGGCAATCCTCAGCCGACGTTCTGGACCGCACAATTCCTGGAGGACTTGAAGGCCAGGTTTGTGCGGTCCCAGCCAACAGATGCGGACCCTCTCCCCGCGGCAACGCCACCGGCTTCGGCTCTCCGACCGGCGCGTCCCCCGCCGCCATCTTTCCTCTCGGCTCGACGGCTGACTACGGCTCTCCGACCAGCACGTCCGCCACTTCCTGCATGCCTCGCGGCTCCCGCGGCAACGCTACCGGCTACGGCTCACCGACCGGCGCGTCCTCCGCCGCCATCCTTCCTCTCGGCAACGCTGCCGGCTACGTCTCACCGACCGGCGCGCCCACCTCCTCCTTCACGTCTCGCGGCTCCTGCGGCTCCGTCGCCTACTGCGGCTCTCCGACCGGCACGTCCGCCGCCGCCATCCTTCCCGTCGTCTGCTGAGCTGCTTCTCCCTGCTCCTACGCAGCTTCCAGCGGCTGCTCCCCGGCTGCTCTTTCTGCCAGCTCCCGCTCTCTTTTTTGGATCGCCGAGAGCTCCAGTGGAGCCCACAGTGAGGTCACTTTTGTCCTCCTGCTGGGACTCGGCGCGGGACGTGTCTTCGTCCCTCTTCCTGGCCTCCTCCCGCCCGTCCCTGGTTTTCGCACCGGGGGACGCCGACGAGCAGGCATGTCTTCCCGCAAGTGTGGACGGTTTCTGGCAGCCGCCTAGTGGAGGGGGGCCCACAATACACTGCGGTGCAGCCAGGCACACACTGCTGTCATCTTCGCAAGCGTCTCCTTCCACGGAGACATCTACGTGCCTGGCGGGCTTTCGCACAGCCCCAACGCCGGCTCCACGCCTAGCCCCTACGCCGGCTCCACGCCTAGCCCCTACGCCGGCTCCACGCCTAGCCCCTACGCCGGCTCCACGCCTAGCCCCTACGCCGGCTCCACGCCTAGCCCCTACGCCGGCTCCACGCCTAGCCCCTACGCCGGCTCCACGCCTAGCCCCAACGCCGGCTCCACGCCGAGTTCCAACGCCGGCTCCACGCACAGCTGCAACGCTGACATCAGCAGCACTACGCACGGCTCCACCGCCAAGAGCAGCACCACGCCGGGCTTCGTCACCGCCAAGAGCAGCACCACGCCGGGCTTCGTCACCGCCGGCATCCGCTACTCCTCGGCCGGCATTTGCTGCTCCTCGCCCGGCGTCATCATCTGCCGCTTTCACGCCGCCGATGACATCCGCCGCTTTCACGCCGCCGATGACATCCGCCGCTTTCACGCCGCCGATGACATCCGCCGCTTTCACGCCGCCGATGACATCTGCCGCTTTCACGCCGCCGATGACGCCTGCGGTTTCCACGCCGCCGGTTACGTCTTCTGCTTCCCGGCCTGCTTCAGCGCGCCCGCTTCTACGTCGGCCGTGGATGTGGCCGTGCCCTGCGCACTCTCCTCTTTTTCGGCCAGTGATTTGGCCGTTCCCTGGCCGCCCGCCTCGCCAGTTCCAGCGGCGCTCTACGCGGCGCCGCCACCTGACTTTCCCTCGCTGGCTGCGGGGACACGAGGTTTGGCAACCCTCCACCAAATCCTCCCTCCACCCTCCCTTACATTTTGGACTTTTTTCCATTTTTTTTTCTTTCCCAGGGAACATCTGGTATCTGTTCCTTGAGGGGGAGGTCCTGTAACGATGTGTCACTTCATTTCTGTTAGTTTTTTGTGTTTTTGTATTTACTTCCGGTTCAGTGCTCTTATTTTGTTGTATTTCCTGTTTTTATTCACGGAGCACTATTTTTCTCTTTTCGTTGATTGGCAGCGGTTCACACCTGCTGTCAATCACACTAGTCTATTTATGTTTCACTCGAGCACTCCTCAGTGCTCGATGATAATATTATGTTGAGAACGTCTATCTGCACGACTGCTTTATGTTTGCTTTTGTTATTTTCTTTTGTGTATTAAATTCATCTTACCTCCACGCAACTCTCCTGGATTCTTGCATACTCGGGGACACACAACTGCAGCCATGCGACATCCCAACAGATCTCCTTGACTTGGTCAATTGAAAAGTAGCTCGCCTGCAGAAAATTGATTGATCTGTGTTTGCAATACGGAAGTTTTTGACAATTTTCCTAATTTCACGAGATTCTGATTTTGTGGTTTTTTGTTTTGTTTTGTTAGCTTCTTTTTTGTTAGCTTTTTTTCATGCGATGCTAATACTCACCAGGGTACTGATTTCATTACAACATTCCAGCTAATCCAATTAGGAACACCAGCAATACGGAGGTTTTTTTTTAGCAATTTTCCTAATTTTATGAGATTCTGAATATGCATTCTTTGTTAGCTACAACTATAATCATAAAACCTCGTTAGTATTTTACTCATGACGACCAACGTGTGTGGCTACCATTCGTCCAGGGTTGCGGACAAACCATCTCAGAACCACTGCTCTACATGAGCTTGGATCCATTTTTTCGAAGAACGTCAAGAATGATAATAAAACCTGAAAGTAGTCAGAGAGTCTTCAAATAGGAGCTCCTCGCTGTCTCGCCGGACTAACGGTTTGCATTTGTCCCACCCGGCAAACTGTCTAATTTTTCATGCGATGCTAATACTCACGTGGAGTACTAATTTCATTACAACATTCCGGTTAATCTAATTAGGAACACCAGCAATACGGAAGTTTTTGACAATTTTCCTAATTTCACGAGATTCTGATTTTGCTTTTTTTTTTTTTGTTAGCTTATTTTTTGTCGCCTTTTTTTTCATGCGATGCTAATACTCCCACTGAGTGCTAATTTCATTACAACATTCCGGCTAATCCAATTAGGAACACCAGCAATACGGAAGTTTTTGACAATTTTCCTAATTTCACGAGATTCTGATTTTGCTTTTTTTTTTTTTGTTAGCTTATTTTTTGTTGCCTTTTTTTTCATGCGATGCTAATACTCCCACTGAGTGCTAATTTCATTACAACATTCCGGCTAATCCAATTAGGAACACCAGCAATACGGAAGTTTTTGACAATTTTCCTAATTTCACGAGATTCTGATTTTGCTTTTTTTTTTTTTGTTAGCTTATTTTTTGTTGCCTTTTTTTTCATGCGATGCTAATACTCCCACTGAGTGCTAATTTCATTACAACATTCCGGCTAATCCAATTAGGAACACCAGCAATACGGACGTTTTTGACAATTTTCCTAATTTCACGAGATTCTGATTTTGCGTTTTTTTTTTTAGCTTCTTTTTTGTTAGCTTTTTTTCATGCCGTACTAATTTCATTACAACATTCCAGCTAATCCAATTAGGAACACCAGCAATACGGAAGTTTTTGACAATTTTCCTAATTTCACGAGATTCTGATTTTGCTTTTTTTTTTTTTGTTAGCTTATTTTTTGTTGCCTTTTTTTTCATGCGATGCTAATACTCCCACTGAGTGCTAATTTCATTACAACATTCCGGCTAATCCAATTAGGAACACCAGCAATACGGAAGTTTTTGACAATTTTCCTAATTTCACGAGATTCTGATTTTGCGGGTTTTTTTTAGCTTCTTTTTTGTTAGCTTTTTTTCATGCCGTACTAATTTCATTACAACATTCCAGCTAATCCAATTAGGAACACCAGCAATACGGAAGTTTTTGACAATTTTCCTAATTTCACGAGATTCTGATTTTGCTTTTTTTTTTTTTGTTAGCTTATTTTTTGTTGCCTTTTTTTTCATGCGATGCTAATACTCCCACTGAGTGCTAATTTCATTACAACATTCCGGCTAATCCAATTAGGAACACCAGCAATACGGAGGTTTTTGACAATTTTCCTAATTTCACGAGATTCTGATTTTGCGTTTTTTTTTTTTAGCTTCTTTTTTGTTAGCTTTTTTTCATGCCGTACTAATTTCATTACAACATTCCAGCTAATCCAATTAGGAACACCAGCAATACGGAGGTTTTTTAGCAATTTTCCTAATTTTATGAGATTCTGAATATGCATTCTTTGTTAGCTACAACTATAATCATAAAACCTCGTTAATAAATATGTGCTTGAAGTATTTTACTCATGACGACCAACGTGTGTGGCTACCATTCGTCCAGGGTTGAGGACAAACCATCTCAGAACCACTGCTCTACATGACCTTGGATCCATTTTTTCGAAGAACGTCAAGAATGATAATAAAACCTGAAAGTAGTCCGAGAGTCTTCAAATAGGAGCTCCTCACTGTCTCGCCGGACTAACGGTTTGCATTTGTCCCACCCGGCAAACTGTCTAATTTTTCATGCGATGCTAATACTCACGTGGAGTACTAATTTCATTACAACATTCCGGTTAATCCAATTAGGAACACCAGCAATACGGAAGTTTTTGACAATTTTCCTAATTTCACGAGATTCTGATTTTGCTTTTTTTTTTTTTGTTAGCTAATTTTTTGTTGCCTTTTTTTTCATGCGATGCTAATACTCCCACTGAGTGCTAATTTCATTACAACATTCCGGCTAATCCAATTAGGAACACCAGCAATACGGACGTTTTTGACAATTTTCCTAATTTCACGAGATTCTGATTTTGCGTTTTTTTTTTTAGCTTCTTTTTTGTTAGCTTTTTTTCATGCCGTACTAATTTCATTACAACATTCCAGCTAATCCAATTAGGAACACCAGCAATACGGAGGTTTTTTGACAATTTTCCTAATTTCACGAGATTCTGATTTTGCTTTTTTTTTTTTTGTTAGCTTATTTTTTGTTGCCTTTTTTTCATGCGATGCTAATACTCCCATTGAGTGCTAATTTCATTACAACATTCCGGCTAATCCAATTAGGAACACCAGCAATACGGAAGTTTTTGACAATTTTCCTAATTTCACGAGATTCTGATTTTGCGTTTTTTTTTTTTAGCTTCTTTTTTGTTAGCTTTTTTTCATGCCGTACTAATTTCATTACAACATTCCAGCTAATCCAATTAGGAACACCAGCAATACGGAGGTTTTTTAGCAATTTTCCTAATTTTATGAGATTCTGAATATGCATTCTTTGTTAGCTACAACTATAATCATAAAACCTCGTTAATAAATATGTGCTTGAAGTATTTTACTCATGACGACCAACGTGTGTGGCTACCATTCGTCCAGGGTTGCGGACAAACCATCTCAGAACCACTGCTCTACATGACCTTGGATCCATTTTTTCGAAGAACGTCAAGAATGATAATAAAACCTGAAAGTAGTCCGAGAGTCTTCAAATAGGAGCTCCTCGCTGTCTCGCCGGACTAACAGTTTGCATTTGTCCCACCCGGCAAACTGTCAAATTTTTCATGCGATGCTAATACTCACGTGGAGTACTAATTTCATTACAACATTCCGGTTAATCCAATTAGGAACACCAGCAATACGGAAGTTTTTGACAATTTTCCTAATTTCACGAGATTCTGATTTTTCTTTTTTTCTTTTTGTTAGCTTATTTTTTGTTGCCTTTTTTTTCATGCGATGCTAATACTCCCACTGAGTGCTAATTTCATTACAACATTCCGGCTAATCCAATTAGGAACACCAGCAATACGGAAGTTTTTGACAATTTTCCTAATTTCACGAGATTCTGATTTTTCTTTTTTTCTTTTTGTTAGCTTATTTTTTGTTGCCTTTTTTTTCATGCGATGCTAATACTCCCACTGAGTGCTAATTTCATTACAACATTCCGGCTAATCCAATTAGGAACACCAGCAATACGGAAGTTTTTGACAATTTTCCTAATTTCACGAGATTCTGATTTTGCGGGGTTTTTTTTTAGCTTCTTTTTTGTTAGCTTTTTTTCATGTCGTACTAATTTCATTACAACATTCCAGCTAATCCAATTAGGAACACCAGCAATACGGAGGTTTTTTAGCAATTTTCCTAATTTTATGAGATTCTGAATATGCATTCTTTTTTAGCTACAACTATAATCATAAAACCTCGTTAATAAATATGTGCTTGAAGTATTTTACTCATGACGACCAACGTGTGTGGCTACCATTCGTCCAGGGTTGCGGACAAACCATCTCAGAACCACTGCTCTACATGACCTTGGATCCATTTTTTCGAAGAACGTCAAGAATGATAATAAAACCTGAAAGTAGTCCGAGAGTCTTCAAATAGGAGCTCCGGACTAACGGTCTTATTTTTCACGCGATGCTACTACTCACGCGGAGTGCTAATTTCAGTGGCTTTCAGTAGGCCTTGAACTAACTTTAAAATGCTTTTAGTATCATTAAACACCATTAACTTGTTAACAAAAATGTATTTTTCATAAATAAATCAATATAAATTATAAATATGAATGGTCAAGTGAAAAATAGCTTGCCTGCAGAAAATGTGTGACTGCCCCTGGTTTATTGGATTGTGGGGGGGTGGGCGGTCCTCTCCAAGGTTTCTCATAGTCATCATTGTCGACGTCCCACTGGGGGGAGTTTTTCCTTGCCCTTATGTGGATGTCGTTGTGGTTTGTGCAGCCCTTTTGAGGCACCTGTGATTTAGGGTTATATAAGTGAACACATTGATTGATTGATTGATTGATTGATCTGTGTTAGAACCAGACATCTTCTATTTTAGAAAAATAAGAGTTGTAGAAATGACTGGAAAGTGGCGACTGTGTTTTCTTGAACAGCAAAGAGACTGCAATGATGATTTGGTTGCAGCACAACAACAGTGTGTGTGATCACATGTCCTCCTGGTAGATTTGGTTGCAGCACAACAACATTGTGTGTGATCACATGTCCTCCTGGTAGATTTGGTTGCAGCACAACAACATTGTGTGTGATCACATGTCCTCCTGGTAGATTTGGTTGCAGCACAACAACATTGTGTGTGATCACATGTCCTCCTGGTAGATTTGGTTGCAGCGCAACAACATTGTGTGTGATCACATGTCCTCCTGGTAGATTTGGTTGCAGCACAACAACATTGTGTGTGATCACATGTCCTCCTGGTAGATTTGGTTGCAGCGCAACAACATTGTGTGTGATCACATGTCCTCCTGGTAGATTTGGTTGCAGCGCAACAACATTGTGTGTGATCACATGTCCTCCTGGTAGATTTGGTTGCAGCGCAACAACATTGTGTGTGATCACATGTCCTCCTGGTAGATTTGGTTGCAGCGCAACAACATTGTGTGTGGTCACATGTCCTCCTGGTAGATTTGGTTGCAGCACAACAACATTGTGTGTGATCACGTGTCCTCCTGGTAGATTTGGTTGCAGCACAACAACATTGTGTGTGATCACGTGTCCTCCTGGTAGATTTGGTTGCAGCACAACAACATTGCGTGTGATCACGTGTCCTCCTGGTAGATTTGGTTGCAGCACAACAACATTGTGTGTGATCACATGTCCTCCTGGTAGATTTGGTTGCAGCACAACAACATTGTGTGTGATCACATGTCCTCCTGGTAGATTTGGTTGCAGCACAACAACATTGTGTGTGATCACGTGTCCTCCTGGTAGATTTGGTTGCAGCACAACAACATTGTGTGTGATCACATGTCCTCCTGGTAGATTTGGTTGCAGCACAACAACATTGTGTGTGATCACATGTCCTCCTGGTAGATTTGGTTGCAGCACAACAACATTGTGTGTGATCACATGTCCTCCTGGTAGATTTGGTTGCAGCACAACAACATTGTGTGTGATCACATGTCCTCCTGGTAGATTTGGTTGCAGCACAACAACATTGTGTGTGATCACATGTCCTCCTGGTAGATTTGGTTGCAGCACAACAACATTGTGTGTGATCACATGTCCTCCTGGTAGATTTGGTTGCAGCACAACAACATTGTGTGTGATCACGTGTCCTCCTGGTAGATTTGGTTGCAGCACAACAACATTGTGTGTGATCACGTGTCCTCCTGGTAGATTTGGTTGCAGCACAACAACATTGTGTGTGATCACATGTCCTCCTGGTAGATTTGGTTGCAGCACAACAACATTGTGTGTGATCACATGTCCTCCTGGTAGATTTGGTTGCAGCACAACAACATTGTGTGTGATCACGTGTCCTCCTGGTAGATTTGGTCGCAGCACAACAACATTGTGTGTGATCACATGTCCTCCTGGTAGATTTGGTTGCAGCGCAACAACATTGTGTGTGATCACATGTCCTCCTGGTAGATTTGGTTGCAGCGCAACAACATTGTGTGTGATCACATGTCCTCCTGGTAGATTTGGTTGCAGCACAACAACATTGTGTGTGATCACATGTCCTCCTGGTAGATTTGGTTGCAGCACAACAACATTGTGTGTGATCACGTGTCCTCCTGGTAGATTTGGTTGCAGCACAACAACATTGTGTGTGATCACATGTCCTCCTGGTAGATTTGGTTGCAGCACAACAACATTGTGTGTGATCACATGTCCTCCTGGTAGATTTGGTTGCAGCACAACAACATTGTGTGTGATCACATGTCCTCCTGGTAGATTTGGTTGCAGCACAACAACATCGTGTGTGATCACATGTCCTCCTGGTAGATTTGGTTGCAGCGCAACAACATCGTGTGTGATCACATGTCCTCCTGGTAGATTTGGTTGCAGCACAACAACATCGTGTGTGATCACATGTCCTCCTGGTAGATTTGGTTGCAGCGCAACAACATCGTGTGTGATCACATGTCCTCCTGGTAGATTTGGTTGCAGCGCAACAACATTGTGTGTGATCACATGTCCTCCTGGTAGATTTGGTTGCAGCACAACAACATTGTGTGTGATCACATGTCCTCCTGGTAGATTTGGTTGCAGCACAACAACATTGTGTGTGATCACATGTCCTCCTGGTAGATTTGGTTGCAGCGCAACAACATTGTGTGTGATCACATGTCCTCCTGGTAGATTTGGTTGCAGCACAACAACATTGTGTGTGATCACATGTCCTCCTGGTAGATTTGGTTGCAGCACAACAACATTGTGTGTGATCACATGTCCTCCTGGTAGATTTGGTTGCAGCACAACAACATCGTGTGTGATCACATGTCCTCCTGGTAGATTTGGTTGCAGCGCAACAACATTGTGTGTGATCACATGTCCTCCTGGTAGATTTGGTTGCAGCACAACAACATTGTGTGTGATCACATGTCCTCCTGGTAGATTTGGTTGCAGCACAACAACATTGTGTGTGATCACATGTCCTCCTGGTAGATTTGGTTGCAGCGCAACAACATTGTGTGTGATCACATGTCCTCCTGGTAGATTTGGTTGCAGCACAACAACATTGTGTGTGATCACATGTCCTCCTGGTAGATTTGGTTGCAGCACAACAACATTGTGTGTGATCACATGTCCTCCTGGTAGATTTGGTTGCAGCACAACAACATTGTGTGTGATCACATGTCCTCCTGGTAGATTTGGTTGCAGCACAACAACATTGTGTGTGATCACATGTCCTCCTGGTAGATTTGGTTGCAGCACAACAACATTGTGTGTGATCACATGTCCTCCTGGTAGATTTGGTTGCAGCACAACAACATTGTGTGTGATCACATGTCCTCCTGGTAGATTTGGTTGCAGCACAACAACATTGTGTGTGATCACATGTCCTCCTGGTAGATTTGGTTGCAGCGCAACAACATTGTGTGTGATCACATGTCCTCCTGGTAGATTTGGTTGCAGCACAACAACATTGTGTGTGATCACATGTCCTCCTGGTAGATTTGGTTGCAGCACAACAACATTGTGTGTGATCACATGTCCTCCTGGTAGATTTGGTTGCAGCGCAACAACATTGTGTGTGATCACATGTCCTCCTGGTAGATTTGGTTGCAGCACAACAACATTGTGTGTGATCACATGTCCTCCTGGTAGATTTGGTTGCAGCACAACAACATTGTGTGTGATCACATGTCCTCCTGGTAGATTTGGTTGCAGCACAACAACATTGTGTGTGATCACATGTCCTCCTGGTAGATTTGGTTGCAGCACAACAACATTGTGTGTGATCACATGTCCTCCTGGTAGATTTGGTTGCAGCGCAACAACATTGTGTGTGATCACATGTCCTCCTGGTAGATTTGGTTGCAGCACAACAACATTGTGTGTGATCACATGTCCTCCTGGTAGATTTGGTTGCAGCACAACAACATTGTGTGTGATCACATGTCCTCCTGGTAGATTTGGTTGCAGCACAACAACATTGTGTGTGATCACATGTCCTCCTGGTAGATTTGGTTGCAGCACAACAACATTGTGTGTGATCACATGTCCTCCTGGTAGATTTGAGGGAGCCCCAGCTGTTCCGAGTGGGTCTCAGCAGATTGTTCAGCCTCCAACATCAAATCAAAGTGCGACGCGGGGACGACGTGGCGCTGAAATGCTACGCCAGATCCTCCGAGCAACCTACCTACTACTGGTTCCGGGAGGTGAGGAATTTCATCATTTTTTTTGTGTTGTTTCACTTTCTCTTTTTCCTCCAGCTTTGTTTTGGCAATGTTTCGTGTCCTGTTTGTCGTTCTTCTTCGGCTAAGACCGGGGCCTCTTTGCTTGGGACTCCAGCTCGCCTCCTCCTGAAGAGTAATGAGGTCTTGATGTGATTCATAAACCTCTCATGATTGACAAACTGCTTTTGCTCGCCACCCCGGCAAAGGACGTTCATCCGGCATGATGACAGCCCGTCGGGCCGAGCTGAGAAAATGCGATGAGTCGACAGGTGCGTTCAAGCAAGCTTTTTGGTCAGGAAACAGATTAACGTGTGTCATCAAAATCCCAAACCCAGACCCAATTGATTCGGAATTTTATTGATTTGATTCATTATTTTCCTCCTGGTATTAAAGTTTGTGCAGGAAATCATGTGAGAAATACAACACAGTATATTATAGGTGTAGTGGTAGTACTTTATATACATTAATAATAGAAGACATAAAATTAATTAAAAAAAAAAAATGCTGCATGAAAATGTGTATAGATAATAATAATATATTAAATAGAATGAATAGGCAATTAAACAAAACAATTAAACAAACCTTAACAAAATCATTTTAAATAATACCTGATACATTTAAAAAAATAAAAACAATATATTATAGGTAGAGTTGTTTTACAATATATACATTATTCATACAAAAATGTAAAAAAAACATGTGTACTGTATCGTATAAAAGTATGTTATCCAAATACAAAACAATAAATTGGACAGAAGACATACAATTTATAACATTCATTTTTTTCGCTGCATGAATGGTACATCCAATAAAACAGGAGATAATAATAATATTTAATATAATATGAACATTGAATAGGCAATTTAAAAAAAAATAATAATAATAATTAACAAAATAAAATAATACTTGATACGTTTGAGAAACATTTGTAATTTAAAAAGTGTTGACATTTTTGTTCATCATAAATAAACATCATAAATATCATATATCCATGTGTATATATATGTATATATGTGTGTATGTATATATATATATATATATATGTGTGTATATAGATGTTGTTAAAAATGTTACACTAATTACACAAAGCTGACATGCAGGCAGTTTTTTTTTCTTTAAAAAAATCTATAGATTGTATTGAAATTCTAATATTTTGGTTTCATGAAGTCAAGAGTGTCCATACCTTTTCAAAAGGGTTCAGGTTTAAGAAAATAAGGCACTCCTAACTTGGAGAAGCCAAACCATTAGTTTTTAGTCCGCCCATTTCTGTCTCTGAGTGTGTGCTAAGTCAGGACAGCACACCCTGACCATAAAAGAAGATGTTCCTGTGTAAGTGTCTGGAAAACAACAGCTTTAAGTCATAACTTAAATGTTGGTGTCGAGCTAGACATGTAGTCTCTTCTTAAGGATAGGGCTATCACTTTTGATATGCAGAATCACAAGACCAGAAATAAACATCCCCTCTAGTGGCCATGACATCATTTTTCCTTTCATTTTCTTGCAGAAATTCTAACATTTTGGTTTCCTGAAGTAAAGGGTGTCCACACCTTTTCAAAAGCGTTCAGGTCAAGAAAATGAGGCACTCTCAACTTGGAGAAGCCAAACCATTAGTTTTTAGTCCGCCTTTCTATCTCTGGGTGTGTGCTAAGTCAGGACAGCAAACCCTGACCATAAAAGGAGATGTCCGTGTGAAAGTTTCTGGAAAAATACTGCTTTAAGTTATAACTTAAATGTTGACGTTGAGCTAGACATGTAGTCTCTTCTCAAGGATAGGGCTATCACTTTTGATATGCAGAATGACAAGACCAGAAATAATCATCACCCTCGAGTGGCCATGACATCATTTTGCCTTTTATATTCTTGCAGAAATTCTAATATTTTGGTGTCCTGAAGTAAAGGGTGTCCATACCTTTTCAGAAGAATTCAGGTCAAGAAAATGAGGCACTCCTAACTTGGAGAAGCCAAACCATTAGTTTTTAGTCCGCCCATTTCTGTCTCTGAGTGTGTGCTAAGTCAGGACAGCACACCCTGACCATAAAAGAAGATGTTCCTGTGTAAGTGTCTGGAAAACAACAGCTTTAAGTCATTACTTAAATGTTGATGTCGAGCTAGACATGTAGTCTCTTCTTAAGGATAGGGCTATCACTTTTGATATGCAGAATCACAAGACCAGAAATAAACATCCCCTCTAGTGGCCATGACATCATTTTTCCTTTCATTTTCTTGCAGAAATTCTAACATTTTGGTTTCCTGAAGTAAAGGGTGTCCACACCTTTTCAAAAGCGTTCAGGTCAAGAAAATGAGGCACTCTCAACTTGGAGAAGCCAAACCATTAGTTTTTAGTCCGCCTTTCTATCTCTGGGTGTGTGCTAAGTCAGGACAGCACACCCTGACCATAAAAGGAGATGTCCGTGTGAAAGTTTCTGGAAAAATACTGCTTTAAGTTATAACTTAAATGTTGACGTTGAGCTAGACATGTAGTCTCTTCTCAAGGATAGGGCTATCACTTTTGATATGCAGAATGACAAGACCAGAAATAATCATCACCCTCGAGTGGCCATGACATCATTTTGCCTTTTATATTCTTGCAGAAATTCTAATATTTTGGTTTCCTGAAGTAAAGGGTGTCCATACCTTTTCAGAAGAATTCAGGTCAAGAAAATGAGGCACTCCTAACTTGGAGAAGCTAAACCATTAGTTTTTAGTCCGCCTTTCTATCTCTGGGTGTGTGCTAAGTCAGGACAGCACATCCTGACCATAAAAGAAGATGTTCCTGTGTAAGTGTCTGGAAAACAACAGCTTTATGTCATAACTTAAATGTTGATGTCGAGCTAGACATGTCGTCTCTTCTCAAGGATAGGGCTATCACTTTTTTTCCTACGAATCCACCTGCCAATCTCAAACTAAGGGGCCTTATCTTTTTATGTGCTCAAACTGAAACACCACTATTTAATTAAACTCGCTGGTTATCTTTCTCCGAGATGAATATGAACATTCATAATTAATTAAGTTAATTAATTCATTTCACCTGCAAGGCATCTAAACATTATTTTGACATGTTGAGGTCGATCATTTAAGGGTCAGTCTTCACCCAGGTTTTATTTGGATTCCCGGCGTGGAAAGATTATCGTGTGTGATTATCTGCTAGACATTCCCACTACCTTGTGCAGCGCTCCCTCGCTGTCAGTGCGACTGACACCTCGGCAGTAGCTGCTGTCAGCAAAGTGACAAAAATGACACCGGGAGCGTCACGCTGCTGCTGTGATGTGTATTTTCACGCACGTTATCTGCGTGTGGATTCAGGGCAGGAAGTGGCGCCACATCCCAGACAGACAGCAGCCCTGCAGGACCGAAGAGACACAACCCAGTCAAAGATTTGCATACCCGTATTTTCTGGACCATAGGGCGCACCGGATTATAAGGTGCATCAAAAGGGGTCTTATTAAGATTGTTTTTTTTTTCTAAATATAAAACCTTTCCTTGTGGTCTATGTCAGGTTTAAACATCGATGACATCTATTAAAACAGACAAGAAGCAAAGAATCAAAGAGACTGAGTCCAATTTGGCTCAGTGAGGAGAAAGGTGTACATCTGTACCCTCGTACAGTGTCATTACGCCGTAACAAAAAAGGTTCAAGTCTCCTATTTTATTTGGATATTCCCTATTTACATAACAAAAGCTGTTTCTAAAAGAATGGCATTATTTTCGGTCACTTTAAGAAAAATATGCCTCGGGCTTGGGCTGGTCCTGGATCGAGCTTGGGCAGGTCTTGGATCACAATATATAACCACTCTCGTCTCCGCCCATCGTACACAATGGATTTTACAAGCCTTTGGCTTGGTGCAACAAAGACAGCCTCTGTCTGCTCGCCGGAAGTTTCCAAAAACGGAAACGTTTGTGATAACTTACACATAATTATTCTAACAGTGGTTTTTTGGTCAAAATGTGACAAAAATGACAGTTGCTTGAGGATGCGCCGTTTTTGTGGGTGGTCTTATTTACGTGGCTCACCTTCGGCAGCGTCTCCTCTTTGCACCGGTCACCCCACATCTACGGCCCCCTCCAAGGTTTCTCATTGTCCCATTGAGTTGAGTTTTTCCTTGCCCTGATGTGGGACCTGAGCCGAGGATGTCGTTGTGGCTTTTGCAGCCCTTTGAGACACTTGTGATGTAGGGCCATATAAGTAAACATTGATTGATGGATTGATAGTCCGGAAAACAAGGTACAAAAGGCTGCCTTGTGTTGCGATCCGTTACTCGGATCTTGACACGTTATTGTTTAATTTTCCATCTGTGTTTTCATTCTCCGTCTGACCCGTTTATGTCCCGTTTAGTCCATCACCATGGTTACCTATTAGTTTCAGCTGCCACTGCCACTCTGTTAATCACCTTCCCCGGCATAGGTCGGTTGGTAGAGTGGCCGTGCCAGAAACTTGAGGGTTGCAGGTTCGATTCCCGCCTCCGCCATCCTAGTCACTGTCGTTGTGTCCTTGGGCAAGACACTTTACCCACCTGCTCCCAGTGCCACCCACGCTGGTTTAAATGTAACTTAGATATTGGGTTTCACTATGTAAAGCGCTTTGAGTCACTTGAGAAAAGCGCTATATAAATATAATTCACCTTTATTATCCAGCCTCTTCTGTGTATTCTTTCTGGGACTCGAGCTTGCTTTCACGCAACGTGACGTCAGGTATGTTTTTCTCGCTAGCTCATCAGCTAAGCCTCCTTGTCATCTTTAGCTCACATGCTAATCATCTTTGTTTTTACTTTTGTGCCTTGGTGCCAAGTCTTAGTTTTTTATACTTTTGTTTACCTTACTTAGCTCCAGTGTTTTTGTTCAGAGCTCCCTTTTTGTTAATAAATTTGTTAGATCCTACCTTTGTTGTGTTCGTCGTTTGGACACATCCACGAGAGAATCGAACTTGGTACCACGATGCCGAACCGGCGTTACACCTTGGCCAGATCTGCGCTTAAATGTATTTTTTTGGGGGGGAAATTCTCTTTAATTCCCTTCAAATTGAAAGGAACGTCCCTTGGCAGGAGTCTCAGCTCGCCCAGAAGCCAAGTCATTTGCATTCTGTTACTTCTTGTTTCTTGTTGGATTGTCTCCCCGCCGCCATCTTGCTCATAATAGTGATGCTATTTCCGTGTCAGTCATTCTTCCCGCTCCCTCGCCGTCTCATTACGCCTCATCGTTCTGCCACCGCTCCCGCATTTCCGGTGTTATCTGGGTTATTGACTTGTGTCAATGTGTGTACACGCCTGGGGATTAGCCCACTGGGGGGAAATTGACTTCACTCGGGACTTAAAGCTTCTGTTTTTTTTTTTTTGTTATCATTCTCTTCCTTCAGGGTGACGACTGGCTGCTGCCTTCGCCTCTGCTGAGTTTGCGAGGAGTGAGGGCCTCGGATGCCGGGGTGTACGCCTGCAAGGCCGAGCATCCCTCCGTGCCGCACAGACGCTCGCACAACGTCACCGTCGTCGTCTTGCCTGGTAAGATCGTCTCATTTTGAGGTTGGATTTTCAAACCCCGTTTCTATATGAGTTGGGAAATTGTGTCCGATGTAAATATAAACAATGATTTGCAAATCATTTCCAACCCATATTCAGTTGAATATGCTACAAAGACAACATATTTGATGTTCAAACTCATAAACTTGCAAATAATAATTAACTTAGAATTTCATGGCTGCAACACGTGACAAAGTAGTTGGGAAAGGGCATGTTCACCACTGTGTTACATCACCTTTTCTTCGAAAAACACTCAATAAACGTTTGGGAATTGAGGAAACTAATTGTAGAAGCTTTGAAAGTGGAATTCTTTCCCATTCTTGTTTTATGTAGAGCTTCAGTCCTTCAACAGTCCGGGGTCTCCGCTGTCCTATTTTACGCTTCATAATGCACCACACATTTTCCATGGGAGACAGGTCTGGACTGCAGGCGGGCCAGGAAAGTACCCGCACTCTTTTTTTACTAAGCCACGCAGTTGTAACACTTGTCTTGCTGAAATAAGCAGGGGCGTCCATTATAACGTGGCTTGGATGACAACATATGTTGTTCTAAAACCTGTATGGACCATTTAGCATTAATGGTGCCTTCACAATTAGGAACACGAGTAATACAAAAGTTTTTGACAATTTTCCCAATTTCACGAGATTCTGATTTTGCATTTTTTTTTTGTTAGCTTCTTTTTTGTTGACTTTTTTTTTTCATGCGATGCTAATACTCACGCTGAGTGCTAATTTCATTACAACATTCCGGCTAATCCAATTAGGAACACCAGGTTTTTTAGCAATTTTCCTAATTTTATGAGATTCTGACAATGCATTCTTTGTTAGCTACAACTATAATCATAAAACCTCGTTAATAAATATGTGTTTGAAGTATTTTACTCATGATGACCAACGTGTGTGGCTACCATTCGTCCAGGGTTGCGGACAAACCATCTCAGAACCACTGCTCTACATGACCTTGGATCCATTTTTTTGAAGAACGTCAAGAATGATAATAAAACCTGAAAGTAGTCCGAGAGTCTTCAAATAGGAACTCCTCGCTGTCTCGCCGGACAAACGGTTTGCATTT
Organism: Nerophis ophidion; assembly: GCF_033978795.1. Taxonomy (NCBI): domain Eukaryota; kingdom Metazoa; phylum Chordata; class Actinopteri; order Syngnathiformes; family Syngnathidae; genus Nerophis; species Nerophis ophidion. The sequence continues at coordinate 7,626,487 of NC_084621.1, forward strand.
GTCCCACCCGGCAAACTGTGTAATTTTTCACGCGATGCTAATACTCACGTGGAGTACTAATTTCATTACAACATTCCGATTAATCCAATTAGGAACACGAGTAATATGGAAGTTTTTGACAGTTTTCCCAATTTCACGAGATTCTGATTTTGCGTTTTTTTTGTTAGCTTATTTTTCACACAATGCTAATACTCACGTGGCGTGCTAATTTTATTACAACATTCCAGCTAATCCAATTGGGAACGCGAGCAAAACGGAAGTTTTCCACAATTTTCCTAATTTCACGAGATTCTGATTTTGCATTTTTTTTTGTTAGCTTCTTTTTTGTTGACTTTTTTTTCATGCGATGCTAATACTCACGCAGAGTACTAATTTCATTATAACATTCCGGCTAATCCAATTAGGAACACCAGCAATACGGAAGTTTTTGACAATTTTCTTAATTTCACGAGATTCCGATTTTGCTTTTTTTTGTTAGCTTCTTTTTGTTAGCTTTTTTTCATGCGATGCTAATACTCACGCAGAGTACTAATTTCATTGCAACATTCCAGCTAATCCAATTAGGAACACCAGCAATACGGAGGTTTTTTAGCAATTTTCCTAATTTTATGAGATTCTGAATATGCATTCTTTGTTAGCTACAACTATAATCATAAAACCTCGTTAATAAATATGTGTTTGAAGTATTTTACTCATGACGACCAACGTGTGTGGCTACCATTCGTCCAGGGTTGCGGACAAACCATCTCAGAACCACTGCTCTACATGACCTTGGATCCATTTTTTCGAAGAACGTCAAGAATGATAATAAAACCTGAAAGTAGTCCGAGAGTCTTCAAATAGGAACTCCTCGCTGTCTCGCCGGACAAACGGTTTGCATTTGTCCCACCCGGCAAACTGTGTAATTTTTCACGCGATGCTAATACTCACGTGGAGTACTGATTTCATTACAACATTCCGGTTAATCCAATTAGGAACACGAGTAATATGGAAGTTTTTGACAGTTTTCCCAATTTCACGAGATTCTGATTTTGCGTTTTTTTTGTTAGCTTATTTTTCACACAATGCTAATACTCACGTGGCGTGCTAATTTTATTACAACATTCCAGCTAATCCAATTGGGAACGCGAGCAAAACGGAAGTTTTCCACAATTTTCCTAATTTCACGAGATTCTGATTTTGCATTTTTTTTTGTTAGCTTCTTTTTTGTTGACTTTTTTTTCATGCGATGCTAATACTCACGCAGAGTACTAATTTCATTATAACATTCCGGCTAATCCAATTAGGAACACCAGCAATACGGAAGTTTTTGACAATTTTCCTAATTTCACGAGATTCCGATTTTGGTTTTTTTTGTTAGCTTCTTTTTGTTAGCTTTTTTTCATGCAATGCTAATACTCACGCAGAGTACTGATTTCATTGCAACATTCCAGCTAATCCAATTAGGAACACCAGTAATACGGAGGTTTTTTAGCAATTTTACTAATTTTATGAGATTCTGAATATGTATTCTTTGTTAGCTACAACTATAATCATAAAACCTCGTTAATAAATATGTGTTTGAAGTATTTTACTCATGACGACCAACGTGTGTGGCTACCATTCGTCCAGGGTTGCAGACAAACCATCTCAGAACCACTGCTCTACATGACCTTGGATCCGTTTTTTCGAAGAACGTCAAGAATGATAATAAAACCTGAAAGTAGTCCGAGAGTCTTCAAATAGGAGCTCCGGACTAACGGTCTTATTTTTCACGCGATGCTATTACTCACGCGGAGTGCTAATTTCATTACAGCATTGCGGCTAATGCAATTAGGCATCATCTTCATCAGTGACCTCTGAGAAGACTGCAGCGTTGGAGCGCCTCACCCCCGTTTAAAACGCCCCCCTCTGGAAGCTCCACGACGCCACCGTACGTTATTTATTATGGGGAGGATCGTACCGCTGCGGCAGTTGACTGCCGGGTCGCAGACGTGCCAAAGCGTCTTTGCCTTCTTTCCCCTGGAGCGCATCTACTATTTAAACCAGAAACTCATTCCGGGGGACGACGCTAGTAATGACTCCTCATCCTTGAAGGGCTCTCCAAAGTCCCATGTTGTCACTTCTGCTGTGAAATTGCGGGAAAAAATAACTCAGCTTTCGACACAAAGGAATTGTCCACGTGTGCAAACAAAGTGCTTGGGAGAAGATAAGCGTTTAAATGTCAGGCAAACTTCCAGAACGTGGTCTTCAAATGTTCTAAATGTTCCACTTTGTTTTCATTGCGGGCCACATCGCAGTTAAGGCTGCCTTCAGAGGGAACATCAGAAGAAGGCATAGAAACTATGAATGAACACATGTGGAGTTATGTACTCAACACAAATAAGGGGAAATAACTAAAAAACAGGTTTTATATTCTAGTTTCTTCAAAATAGCCACCCTTTGTTAGGATTACTGCTCTGCACACCTTTGGCATTCTCTCGATGAGCTTCAAGAGGTAGTCACCCAAAATGGTTTTCACTTCACAGATGTGCTTGAAGCCCATCGAGAGAAAATCCTGGGATTTTTTTTTTAGAACTTGGAAATAGTGTAGTTTGAATTTCCAGGATGGTGGAATGTGTTGAAGGTGGGATAGTTTGTTTGAATAGGCTGAAAAATGTGGAAAATATGTAAGTTTGAGAAATGACCAATTCATTTTGAGTGGGAGAAATGTCCCAGAAAACCTGGGATTTTTTGGAATTTGTCAAGAGAAAGCCCACAATTCTCGAATAAGCTGAACAGTTGGAAGTAGGAAAGGTTTGAATTGGATGAAAAATGACTGCTTTGCACACTCTTGGCATTTTCTCGATGAGCTTCAAGAGGTAGTCACCTGAAATGGTTTTCACTTCACAGATGTGCTTGAAGCTCATCGAGAGAAAATCCTGGAATTTTTTTTAACTTGGAAATAGGGTGGTTTGGATTTCCAGGATGGTGGAATGTGTTGAAGGTGGAATGGTTTGAATAGGCAGAAAAATGTGGAAAGTATGTTAGTTTGAGAAATGACCAATTAATTTTGAGTGGGAGAAATGTCCTGGGAAATCCGGGAATTTTTGGAATTTGTCATGAAAAAGCCTGTGATTCCCGAATAGGCTGAACAGTTGGAAGTTGGAACGGTTTGAATTGGATGAAAAATGACTGCATTGCACACTCTTGGCATTTTCTCGATGAGCTTCAAGAGGTAGTCACCTGAAATAGTTTTGAATTCACAGATGTGCTTGAAGCTCATCGAGAGAAAATCATGGAATTTTTTTGAACTTGGAAATAGGGTAGTTTGGATTGCCAGGATGGTGGAATGTGTTGAAGGTGGATTAGTTTGTTTGAATAGGCTGAAAAATGTGGAAAATATGTAAGTTAGAGAAATGACCAATTCATTTTGAGTGGGAGAAATGTCCCAGAAAACCTGGGATTTTTGGGAATTTGTCAAGAGAAAGCCCACAATTCTCGAATAAGCTGAACAGTTGGAAGTAGGAAAGGTTTGAATTGGCTGAAACATGACTGCTTTGCGCACTCTTGGCATTCTCTCGATGAGCTTCAAGAGGTAGTCACCTGAAATGGTTTTCACTTCACAGATGTGCTTGAAGCTCATCGAGAGAAAATCATGGAATTTTTTTGAACTTGGAAATAGGGTAGTTTGAATTTCCAGGATGGTGGAATGTGTTGAAGGTGGATTAGTTTGTTTGAATAGGCAGAAAAATGTGGAAAATATGTAAGTTTGAGAAATGACCAATTCATTTTGAGTGGGAGAAATGTCCCAGAAAACCTGGAATTCTGGGATTTTTTGGAATTTGTCAAGAGAAAGCCCACGGTTCTCGAATAAGCTGAACAGTTGGAAGTAGGGAAGGTTTGAATTGGATGAAAAATGACTGCTTTGCACACTCTTGGCATTCTCTCGATGAGCTTCAAGAGGTAGTCACCTGAAATGGTTTTGAATTCACAGGTGCGCAAGAAGCTCATCGAGAGAAAATCCTGGAATTTTTTTTAGAACTTGGAAAAGGGGTAGTTTGAATTTCCAGGACGGTGGAATGTGTTGAAGGTGGAATGGTTTGAATTGGTTGAAAAATGTGGAAATGGTGAAAGTTTTTAAAAATGGCCAAATTATTTTGAATGAGAAAAATGTCTCGGAAAACCTGGAATTCTGGGAAATCCGGGAATTTTTGGAATTTGTCATGAAAAAGCCAGCGATTCCAAAATAGGCTGAACAGTTAAAAGTTGGAACAGTTTGAATCGGCTGAAACACGACTGCTATGCACACTCTTGGCATTCTCTCGATGAGCTTCAAGAGGTAGTCACCCGAAATGGTTTTGAATTCACAGATGTGCTTGAAGCCCATCGAGAGAAAACCCTGGGATTTTTTTTAGAACTCGGAAATAGTGTAGTTTGAATTGCCAGGATGATGGAATGTGTTGAAGGTGGAATAGTTTGTTTGAATAGGCATAAAAATGTGGAAAATATGTTAGTTTGAGAAATGACCAATTCATTTTGAGTGGGAGAAATGTCCCGGAAAACCTGGAATTCTGGGAAGTTTTGGAATTTGTCAAGAGAAAGCCCACGATTCTCGAATAAGCTGAACAGTTGGAAGTAGGAAAGGTTTGAATTGGATGAAAAATGACTGCTTTGCACACTTTTGGCATTTTCTCGATGAGCTTCAAGAGGTAGTCACCTGAAATGGTTTTGAATTCACAGATGTGCTTGAAGCTCATCGAGAGAAAATCCTGTAATTTTTTTGAACTTGGAAATAGGGTAGTTTGGATTGCCAGGATGGTGGAATGTGTTGAAGGTGGATTAGTTTGTTTGAATAGGCTGAAAAATGTGGAAAATATGTAAGTTAGAGAAATGACCAATTCATTTTGAGTGGGAGAAATGTCCCAGAAAACCTGGGATTTTTTGGAATTTGTCAAGAGAAAGCCCACAATTCTCGAATAAGCTGAACAGTTGGAAGTAGGAAAGGTTTGAATTGGATGAAAAATGACTGCATTGCACACTCTTGGCATTTTCTCGATGAGCTTCAAGAGGTAGTCACCTGAAATAGTTTTGAATTCACAGATGTGCTTGAAGCTCATCGAGAGAAAATCATGGAATTTTTTTGAACTTGGAAATAGGGTAGTTTGGATTGCCAGGATGGTGGAATGTGTTGAAGGTGGATTAGTTTGTTTGAATAGGCTGAAAAATGTGGAAAATATGTAAGTTTGAGAAATGACCAATTCATTTTGAGTGGGAGAAATGTCCCAGAAAACCTGGGATTTTTTGGAATTTGTCAAGAGAAAGCCCACGATTCTCGAATAAGCTGAACAGTTGGAAGTAGGGAAGGTTTGAATTGGATGAAAAATGACTGCTTTGCACACTCTTGGCATTCTCTCGATGAGCTTCAAGAGGTAGTCACCTGAAATAGTTTTGAATTCACAGGTGCGCAAGAAGCTCATCGAGAGAAAATCCTGGAATTTTTTTCTAACTTGGAAATAGTGTAGTTTGGATTTCCAGGATGGTGGAACGTGTTGAAGGTGTAATGGTTTGAATAGGCTGAAAAATGTGGAAAATATGTAAGTTTGAGAAATGACCAATTCATTTTGAGTGGGAGAAATGTCCCGGAAAACCTGGAATTCTGGGAAGTTTTGGAATTTGTCAAGAAAAAGCCCGCAATTCCCAAATAGGCTGAACAGTTTAAAGTTGGAACAGTTTGAATCGGCTGAAACATGACTGCTTTGCACACTCTTGGCATTCTCTCGATGAGCTTCAAGAGGTAGTCACCTGAAATGGTTTTCACTGCACAGATGCGCTTGAAGCTCATCGAGAGAAAATCCTGGAATTTTTTTTTAGAACTTGGAAAAGGGATAGTTTGAATTTTCAGGATGGTGGAATGTGTTGAAAGTCGAATGGTTTGAATTGGTTGAAAAATGTGGAAATGGTGGAAGTTTGAAAAATGGCCAAATCATTTTGAATGGAAAAATGTCCCGGAAAACCTGGAATTCTGGGTATACAGGTAATTTTTGGAATTTTTCAGGGGAAAGTCCGCGATTCCCGAACAGGCTGAACAGTTGGAAGTAGAAATGGTTTGAACTGGATGAAAAATGACTACTTTGCACACTCTTGGCATTCTCTCGATGAGCTACAAGAGGTAGTCACCTGAAATGGTTTTCACTTCACAGGTGTGCTTGCACCTCATCCAGGGAATGCCAAGAGAGGGCAAAGCAGTAATTAGAGCAAGCAGTACCTATTTTGAAGAAATTCGAATACAAAACATGTTTTCAGTTATTTCCCCTTTTTTTTGTTAAGTACTGAACCCCACTAGTGTTCATTCATAGTTGTCATGCCTCCAGTGACAATCTACAATGCAAATAGTTATGAAAATAAAGAAAACCCATTGAATGAGAAGGTGTTTCAAACCTTTGGCCTGTACTGTACACTGACAAAAAAAATCAGTAGATTTTACACACAAAAAAAAAATGGCAACTTGTTCAGCAGAACTTTACTGTAATAGGGACAAGCGGTAGGAAATGGGTGGATGGATGGATGGATGGATATACATAACACATTATGGGGTATCAGGGGAACTTAAAACATTTTTAACGAGAAGGGGCCCTTTAAGTCCCGCCTTTGCTCAGGAAAATACCTTTTTAAGCAACTTTTCCCAAATTTGACACTCATGTGCTTGCCGGTCCCCTAAATGTCTGAACCACATTTTGTGGTGATTTGGCTAAACACACCGAAGTTACAGCCAGCGCTTTGAAGACATTTTTGTGAGAAATTTCAAGTCAATTTGATTTATTGGGGTCCAAATTTTGGAGATCTTCTCAACGACATTATTATAATATAATTATTAGTCCAGAGCAACCTCGTTGTTTAATGGATTTTTATGCATCAAGTCCCGCCTTTGCTCTACAAATACCTTTTTAAGCAACTTTTCCCAAATTTGACACACATGTGCTTGCCGGTCCTCTAAATGTCTGAACCACATTTTGTGGTGATTTGGCTAAACACACCGAAGTTACAGGCAGCGTTTTGAAGAAATGTTTGTGAGAAATTTCAAGTCAATCTGATTTATTGGGGTCAAAATTTTGTGGTATTTTCAGCAATATTATTATAACATAACTATTAGTCCAGAGCAACCTCGTTGCTTAATGGATTTTTATGCATCAAGTCCCACCTTTGCTCTACAAATACCTTTTTAAGCAACTTTTCTCAAATTCGACACACATGTGCTTGCCGGTCCCCTAAATGTCTGAACAACATTTTGTGGTGATTTGGCTAAACACACCGAAGTTAAAGCCAGCGCTTTGAAGACGTTTTTGTGAGAAATTTCAAGTCAATTTGGTTTATTGGGGTCCAAATTTTGGAGATCTTCTCAACGACATTATTATAATATAGTTATTAGTCCAGAGCAACCTCGTTGTTTAATGGATTTTTATGCATCAAGTCCCGCCTTTGCTCTACAAATACCTTTTTAAGCAACTTTTCCCAAATTTGACACACATGTGCTTGCCGGTCCTCTAAATGTCTGAACCACATTTTGTGGTGATTTGGCTAAACACACCGAAGTTACAGCCAGCGTTTTGAAGAAATGTTTGTGAGAAATTTCAAGTCAATCTGATTTATTGGGGTCCAAATTTTGTTGTATTTTCTGCAATATTATTATAACATAATTATTAGTCCAGAGCAACCTCGTTGCTTAATGGATTTTTATGCATCAAGTCCCACCTTTGCTCCGGAAAATACCTTTTTAAACAACTTTTCTCAAATTTGACACACATGTGCTTGCCGGTCCCGTAAATGTCTGAACCACATTTTGTGGTGATTTGGCTAAACACACTGAAGTTACAGCCAGCGCTTTGAAGACATTTTTGTGAGAAATTTCAAGTCAATCTGATTTATTGGGGTCAAAATGTTGTGGTATTTTCAGCAATATTATTATAACATAACTATTAGTCCAGAGCAACCTCGTTGCTTAATGGATTTTTATGCATCAAGTCCCGCCTTTGCTCAGGAAAATAAATTTTAAGCAACTTTTCCCAAATTTGACACACATGTGCTTGTCGGTCCCCTAAATGTCTGAACCACATTTTGTGGTGATTTGGCCAAACACACTAAAGTTACAGCCAGCGTTTTGAAGACATTTTTGTGAGAAATTTCAAGTCAATTTGATTTATTAGGGTCCAAATTTTGGGGATCTTCTCAACAACATTATTATAATCTAATTATTAGTCCAGAGCAACCTCGTTGCTTATTGGATTTTTATGCATCAAGTCCCACCTTTGCTCCGGAAAATACCTTTTTAAGCACCTTTTCCCAAATTTGACACACATGTGCTTGCCGGTCCCCTAAATGTCTGAACCACATTTTGCGGTGATTTGGCTAAACACACCGAAGTTACAGCCAGCGTTTTGAAGAAATGTTTGTGAGAAATTTCAAGTCAATCTGATTTATTGGGGTCCAAATGTTGTGGTATTTTCAGCAATGTTATTATAACATAATTATTTGTCCAGAGCAACCTCGTTGCTAAATGGATTTTTATGCATCAAGTCCCACCTTTGCTCTACAAATACCTTTTTAAGCAACTTTTCTCAAATTTGACACACATGTGCTTGCCGGTCCCCTAAATGTCTGAACCACATTTTGTGGTGATTTGGCTAAACACACTGAAGTTACAGCCAGCGTTTTGAAGAAATGTTTGTGAGAAATTTCAAGTCAATCTGATTTATTGGGGTCAAAATGTTGTGGTATTTTCAGCAATATTATTATACCATAATTATTAGTCCAGAGCAACCTCGTTGCTTAATGGATTTTTATGCATCAAGTCCCGCCTTTGCTCTACAAATACCTTTTTTAAGCAACTTTTACCAAATTTGACACACATGTGCTTGCCGGTCCCCTAAATGTCTGAACCACATTTTGTGGTGATTTGGCTAAACACACTAAAGTTACAGCCAGCGCTTTGAAGACATTTTTGTGAGAAATTTCAAGTCAATTCGGTTTATTGGGGTCAAAATTTTGGGGATCTTCTCAACAACATTATTATAATCTAATTATTAGTCGGGAGTAACCTCGTTGCTTATTGGATTTTTATGCATCAAGTCCCACCTTTGCTCCGGAAAATACCTTTTTAAGCAACTTTTCCCAAATTTGACACACATGTGCTTGCCGGTCCCCTAAATGTCTGAACCACATTTTGTGGTGATTTGGCTAAACACACTGAAGTTACAGCCAGCGTTTTGAAGAAATGTTTGTGAGAAATTTCAAGTCAATCTGATTTATTGGGGTCCAAATTTTGTGGTATTTTCAGCAATATTATTATAACATAATTATTAGTCCAGAGCAACCTCGTTCCTTAATGGATTTTTATGCATCAAGTCCCACCTTTGCTCTACAAATACCTTTTTAAGCAACTTTTCTCAAATTTGACACACATGTGCTTGCCGGTCCCCTAAATGTCTGAACCACATTTTGTGGTGATTTGGCTAAACACACTGAAGTTACAGCCAGCGTTTTGAAGACATTTTTGTGAGAAATTTCAAGTCAATCTGATTTATCGGGGTCAAAATGTTGTGGTATTTTCAGCAATATTATTATAACATAACTATTAGTCCAGAGCAACCTCGTTGCTTAATGGATTTTTATGCATAAAGTCCCGCCTTTGCTCTACAAATACTTTTTTTAAGCAACTTTTACCAAATTTGAGACACATGTGCTTGCCGGTCCCCTAAATGTCTGAACCACATTTTGTGGTGATTTGGCTAAACACACTAAAGTTACAGCCAGCGCTTTGAAGACATTTTTGTGAGAAATTTCAAGTCAATTCGGTTTATTGGGGTCAAAATTTGGGGGATCTTCTCAACAACATTATTATAATCTTATTATTAGTCGGGAGTAACCTCGTTGCTTATTGGATTTTTATGCATCAAGTCCCACCTTTGCTCCGGAAAATACCTTTTTAAGCAACTTTTCCCAAATTTGACACACATGTGCTTGCCGGTCCCCTAAATGTCTGAACCACATTTTGTGGTGATTTGGCTAAACACACTGAAGTTACAGCCAGCGTTTTGAAGAAATGTTTGTGAGAAATTTCAAGTCAATCTGATTTATTGGGGTCCAAATTTTGTGGTATTTTCAGCAATATTATTATAACATAATTATTAGTCCAGAGCAACCTCGTTCCTTAATGGATTTTTATGCATCAAGTCCCACCTTTGCTCTACAAATACCTTTTTAAGCAACTTTTCTCAAATTTGACACACATGTGCTTGCCGGTCCCCTAAATGTCTGAACCACATTTTGTGGTGATTTGGCTAAACACACTGAAGTTACAGCCAGCGTTTTGAAGACATTTTTGTGAGAAATTTCAAGTCAATCTGATTTATCGGGGTCAAAATGTTGTGGTATTTTCAGCAATATTATTATAACATAACTATTAGTCCAGAGCAACCTCGTTGCTTAATGGATTTTTATGCATAAAGTCCCGCCTTTGCTCTACAAATACTTTTTTTAAGCAACTTTTACCAAATTTGAGACACATGTGCTTGCCGGTCCCCTAAATGTCTGAACCACATTTTGCGGTGATTTGGCTAAACACACCGAAGTTACAGCCAGCGCTTTGAAGACATTTTTGTGAGAAATTTCAAGTTAATTCGGTTTATTGGGGTCCAAATTTTGGGGATCTTCTCAACAACATTATTATAATCTAATTATTAGTCGGGAGCAACCTCGTTGCTTATTGGATTTTTATGCATCAAGTCCCACCTTTGCTCCGGAAAATACCTTTTTAAGAAACTTTTCCCAAATTTGACACACATGTGCTTGCCGGTCCCCTAAATGTCTGAACCACATTTTGTGGTGATTTGGCTAAACACACCGAAGTTACAGCCAGCGTTTTGAAGAAATGTTTGTGAGAAATTTCAAGTCAATCTGATTTATTGGGGTCCAAATGTTGTGGTATTTTCAGCAATGTTATTATAACATAATTATTAGTCCAGAGCAACCTCGTTGCTTAATGGATTTTTATGCATCAAGTCCCACCTTTGCTCTACAAATACCTTTTTAAGCAACTTTTCTCAAATTTGACACACATGTGCTTGCCGGTCCCCTAAATGTCTGAACCACATTTTGTGGTGATTTGGCTAAACACACTGAAGTTACAGCCAGCGTTTTGAAGACATTTTTGTGAGAAATTTCAAGTCAATCTGATTTATCGGGGTCAAAATGTTGTGGTATTTTCAGCAATATTATTATAACATAACTATTAGTCCAGAGCAACCTCGTTGCTTAATGGATTTTTATGCATAAAGTCCCGCCTTTGCTCTACAAATACTTTTTTTAAGCAACTTTTACCAAATTTGAGACACATGTGCTTGCCGGTCCCCTAAATGTCTGAACCACATTTTGCGGTGATTTGGCTAAACACACCGAAGTTACAGCCAGCGCTTTGAAGACATTTTTGTGAGAAATTTCAAGTTAATTCGGTTTATTGGGGTCCAAATTTTGGGGATCTTCTCAACAACATTATTATAATCTAATTATTAGTCGGGAGCAACCTCGTTGCTTATTGGATTTTTATGCATCAAGTCCCACCTTTGCTCCGGAAAATACCTTTTTAAGAAACTTTTCCCAAATTTGACACACATGTGCTTGCCGGTCCCCTAAATGTCTGAACCACATTTTGTGGTGATTTGGCTAAACACACTGAAGTTACAGCCAGTGCTTTGAAGACATTTTTGTGAGAAATTTCAAGTCAATCTGATTTATTGGGGTCCAAATGTTGTGGTATTTTCAGCAATGTTATTATAACATAATTATTAGTCCAGAGCAACCTCGTTGCTTAATGGATTTTTATGCATCAAGTCCCACCTTTGCTCTACAAATACCTTTTTAAGCAACTTTTCTCAAATTTGACACACATGTGCTTGCCGGTCCCCTAAATGTCTGAACCACATTTTGTGGTGATTTGGCTAAACACACTGAAGTTACAGCCAGTGCTTTGAAGACATTTTTGTGAGAAATTTCAAGTCAATCTGATTTATTGGGGTCAAAATGTTGTGGTATTTTCAGCAATATTATTATAACATAATTATTAGTCCAGAGCAACGTCTTTGTTTAATGGATTTTCATGCATCAAGTCCCACCTTTGCTCCGGAAAATACCTTTTTAAACAACTTTTCCCAAATTTGACACACATGTGCTTGCCGGTCCCCTAAATGTCTGAACCACATTTTGTGGTGATTTGGCTAAACACACCGAAGTTACAGCCAGCGTTTTGAAGAAATGTTTGTGAGAAATTTCAAGTCAATCTCATTTATTGGGGTCCAAATGTTGTGGTATTTTCAGCAATGTTATTATAACATAATTATTAGTCCAGAGCAACCTCGTTGCTAAATGGATTTTTATGCATCAAGTCCCACCTTTGCTCTACAAATACCTTTTTAAGCAACTTTTCTCAAATTTGACACACATGTGCTTGCCGGTCCCCTAAATGTCTGAACCACATTTTGTGGTGATTTGGCTAAACACACTGAAGTTACAGCCAGCGCTTTGAAGACATTTTTGTGAGAAATTTCAAGTCAATTTGATTTATTGGGGTCCAAATTTTGGAGATCTTCTCAACGACATTATTATAATCTAATTATTAGTCGGGAGCAACCTCGTTGCTTAATGGATTTTTATGCATCAAGTCCCGCCTTTGCTCTACAAATACCTTTTTAAGCAACTTTTCTTAAATTTGAGACACATGTGCTTGCCGGTCCCCTAAATGTCTGAACCACATTTTGTGGTGATTTGGCTAAACACACTGAAGTTACAGCCAGCGTTTTGAAGACATTTTTGTGAGAAATTTCAAGTCAATCTGATTTATTGGGGTCCAAATTTTGTTGTATTTTCTGCAATATTATTATAACATAATTATTAGTCCAGAGCAACCTCGTTGCTTAATGGATTTTTATGCATCAAGTCCCACCTTTGCTCTGGAAAATACCTTTTTAAACAACTTTTCCCAAATTTGACACACATGTGCTTGCCGGTCCCCTAAATGTCTGAACCACATTTTGTGGTGATTTGGCTAAACACACCGAAGTTACAGCCAGCACTTTGAAGACATTTTTGTGAGAAATTTCAAGTCAATTTGATTTATTGGGGTCCAAATTTTGGAGATCTTCTCAACAACAATATTATAATCTAATTATTAGTCGGGAGCAACCTCGTTACTCGATGGATTTTTATGCATCAAACGACAACTAGCGGTAGGAAAATGGATGGACGGGAACGGCAAAATGTACGGTTCGTTGGGAAAAGGCACTCAGAGATCCCTGCTTCAACAACAAGAAAAAGTAAAATATACTGTCGAGACGCACGTTTCCCTTCACGCTTGATGCTTGTGTTTCCCAGAGGATGCTCGTTGGTACGAGTCCAACACCGACCACGTTGTCCTGATGGCCTTACTGGTGGCGCTGGTGGTCGTCTCGGCTCCGATTCTCATCTTGACCGAACATTACTGCCGCAGGTATAAGAAGGCCAAGGTCAACAAAGGACCCATGTAAGTTGTACTAGAAATCCTTCTCCTGTCTCCTGCTTTTGCGTCACTCGCGTTTTCCAGATTCCTCCAAAAATCTCAAGTTTATATCTTTTTTTTTTACACATTTTAGGGCCACAAAGTTTAAATGACTTGTGATGCATTAATCATATTGTCTTTGTACTTAAAAAATGTTAAGACAGAAAAACAGTGTGACGAGAAAGCAGGAGACAGGAAAAGTCCTGTCTCCTGCTTTCTCGTCACAGTGTTTTTCCACATTATTCAAAGACATTCTTCTACCGGTATTTTTTTTAAACTAATTTTAGGACACCAAGGTTAAAGAGCATTGTGATGTGTTATTACTGGTGTACAATCCAGCCTGTTTCATGCTTTCTAATCACTGTTTTATTTCTACCTTTACTCAACGTTGCTATATCTTTAATTTAAGTATCATATATTTCTTACCTGTCTTCTGCTTTCTTTTCACTGGGTTTTAAGACATTTTCACGCATTAAGAAAAATGTTAAAGTACTAGTATAATATTACAGTACTGAACCTGTCATTTTTCCACCTTTTCCCCCCAAAAATTCTTCAAAGACAATATATATTGAAAAAATACTACTTTACTATAATTTTTTTACCTCTAAAGGTCGTCATATACATTTTAATTGCCTTTCTTTTGCTTTCTCGACACTGAGGTTTCCCCCGTTTCTAAAGAAACTCTCTTCATTTTGATTAAATATTACTTTATTATAACTCTTACTTCGAAAGATTGCCATCATTTTTTGTTTGCCTGTCTCCTGCTTTCTCGTCACAAGGGCTTCCTACCTTCTTGAAATAAACTCTCTTCAAACACAATTAATTTTAAGTAATTTATTGCTTTTTTCTAACACTTACCTCGGGAGGTTGTCAAATATTTTTATTGCATGTCTCCTGCTTTCTCGTCACTGCGTTTTTCCCACTTGTTTTCGAAAGAAACTCTCTTTAAAGACATATTTTTCTATAACTCTTAAGTTTTTCCACTTAAAAAAAAGAAAGAAAAACTCTCTTCAAAAACAATGTAGTTTGACTTTTTTTCTCTCTAACCTCCAAAGATTGTCATATATCGTTTTTATTGCTTGTTTCCTGCTTTTTCGTCACTATGTTTTTCCACCTCGTACTAAAAAACTTTGTTAAAAGACAATTTATTTTGGTTAAATATTACTTTTTTTCCTCTTACGTCCAAATGATGTTATATATATATTTGTATGGCCTGTCTCCTGCTTTCTCATCGCAGAGTTTACCCACCTTTCTCAAACAAACTCTCTTCAAAAATCTTTATTAGATATCGCCTTACTGTAACTGCCATTTAATTAGGTTGTAGTTATATTTTTTCTTGTCTCTAAGTTTCTCTTCACTTTGTTTTTCCCACCTATTTCAAAGATAGTCTTTAAGGAAATTAATGTCATTTATTACTTTACTGTAGCTTTTAGACATTAGCTTTTCTCCACTTTTTTTCTCTCTTACCTCCAAAAATGGTCACATATTCTTTTTATTGCTTGTTTCCTGCTTTCTCGTCACTGTGTTTTTCCACCTCGTACTAAAAAACTTTGTTAAAAGACAATTTATTTTGGTTAAATATTACTTTTTTTCCTCTTACGTCCAAATGATGTTATATATATATTTGTATGGCCTGTCTCCTGCTTTCTCATCGCAGAGTTTACCCACCTTTCTCAAACAAACTCTCTTCAAAAATCTTTATTAGATATCGCCTTACTGTAACTGCCATTTAATTAGGTTGTATTTATATTTTTTCTTGTCTTTAAGTTTCTCTTCACTTAGTTTTTCCCACCTATTTCAAAGATAGTCTTTAAGGAAATTAATGTCATTTATTACTTTACTGTAGCTTTTAGACATTAGCTTTTCTCCACTTTTTTTCTCTCTTACCACCAAAAATGGTCACATATTCTTTTTATTGCTTATTTCCTGCTTTCTCGTCACTGTGTTTTTCCACCTCGTACTCAAAAAACTTTGTTAAAAGACAATTTATTATGGTTAAATATTACTTTTTTTCCTCTTGTGTCCAAATGGTGTTATATGTATTTGTATGGCCTGTCTCCTGCTTTCTCATCGCAAAGTTTACCCACCTTTCTCAAACAAACTCTCTTCAAAAATCTTTATTACATATCGCTTTACTGTAACTGCCATTTAATTAGGTTGTATTTATATTTTTTCTTGTCTTTAAGTTTCTCTTCACTTAGTTTTTCCCACCTATTTCAAAGATAGTCTTTAAGGAAATTAATGTCATTTATTACTTTACTGTAGCTTTTAGACATTAGCTTTTCTCCACTTTTTTTCTCTCTTACCACCAAAAATGGTCACATATTCTTTTTATTGCTTGTTTCCTGCTTTCTCGTCACTGTGTTTTTCCACCTCGTACTCAAAAAACTTTGTTAAAAGACAATTTATTATGGTTAAATATTACTTTTTTTCCTCTTGTGTCCAAATGGTGTTATATGTATTTGTATGGCCTGTCTCCTGCTTTCTCATCGCAGAGTTTACCCACCTTTCTCAAACAAACTCTCTTCAAAAATCTTTATTACATATCGCCTTACTGTAACTGCCATTTAATTAGGTTGTATTTATATTTTTTCTTGTCTCTAAGTTTCTCTTCACTTAGTTTTTCCCACCTATTTCAAAGATAGTCTTTAAGGAAATTAATGTCATTTATTACTTTACTGTAGCTTTTAGAAATTAGCTTTTCTCCACTTTTTTTCTCTCTTACCTCCAAAAATGGTCACATATTCTTTTTATTGCTTGTTTCCTGCTTTCTCATCACTGTGTTTTTCCACCTCGTACTAAAAAACTTTGTTAAAAGACAATTTATTATGGTTAAATATTACTTTTTTTCCTCTTACGTCCAAATGGTGTTATATATATTTGTATGGCCTGTCTCCTGCTTTCTCATCGCAGAGTTTACCCACCTTTCTCAAACAAACTCTCTTCAAAAATCTTGATTAGATATCGCTTTACTGTAACTGCCATTTAATTAGGTTGTATTCATATTTTTTCCTGTCTCTAAGTTTCTCTTCACTTAGTTTTTCACTGTCTTTTTCCACCTCGTACTAAAAAACTTTGTTAAAAGACAATATTATTTGGTTAAATATGACTTTTTTTCCTCCTACGTCCAAATGTTGTCATATTTTTATGGCCTGTCTCCTGCTTTCTCGTCACAGAGTTTACCCACATTTCTCAAACTCTCTTTAAAAATAGTTTTGATTAGATATTGCTTTACTGTTACTGCCACTTAGGTAGGTTGTAGTTGTAAATATTTTTCCCTGTCTCCAGGTTTCTCTTCACTTTTTCCACCACTCTTTAAGGACATTACAATTTGATTTAACATTACTTTACTGTAGCTCTTAGAAAGTAGTTTTTTTTTCTCCCTGTCTCCTGTTTTCTTGCCTTTAGGGTTTTTCTACCTTCCCCCCGCCCCAAATAAACCGACCATTTCAGTTCTGTTAGCCTCATAATCGCACTGACCTCTCTTTTTCCTCCCTCTTCGCAGTGATGACCACTCACAGATCTCGCCCATGTATGAAATGGCTTGTCTGCAGCAAAACAGTGAGGAGAACTCCCTTCTAAACCAAAACGTGTGACGGCGCTGCCAATGGAATGGAAAAGGATTGGCAAAAAGATGGAGTGTGCGGCCAGAGAGTGAGCGATGGTGTACTTGGGCACAGGGTGATGATGAGCAGCTGGAGAGCGAGGCTAAAGGGAGAGCAGAAATACTACAAAAAAAAAAAGAAAAGAAAAGCAATGCTCTGCATTGCCACTTTAGACTATTTAGCGTTTAATGCTGCATCTACTTGACTGTCAATGCTCACTCAAACCCGCTTGGGCTGATTATGTTGTGTGTGCACTTTGAGAAGCCTTCTATTTCTTTGCTGAGCCAGCATCTGTGGCCTAGAGTAGGTTGTGAGTTCAAACCCGGGCCGAGTCATACCAAAGACTATAAAAAAAAAATGGGAGCCATTACCTCCTTGCTTGGCACTCAGCTTAAAGGGTTGGAATTGGGGGTTAAAATCACCAAAAATATGATTCCCGGGCGTGGCCGCTGCTGCTGCTCACCGCTCTCCTCACCTCCCTGCGGGGGAACAAGGGAATGGGTCAAATGCAGGCAGATTTCAACCACACCTAGTGTGTGTGGTACTTTAAGGAACTTCATAAGCTGTTGACTCCAAGTTGTCTTCATGCAGTTTCAGCTTGAGGCTATTTTGAAGGCATCGACCGTACGATTAACCCCAACTTTTGACTTGGACTACTTGTATTGTACATTACATTACATACTGTATATCGGTTTGAAAATAGCAGACGGATGGATTTTAATGATTCATCACTGAAACGTTGTCATCAGTAACCACATTTCATGTTTTCAAGTGTAAATTTCCCAAATCCGATGTTTTTAATTGTTTTGTATGTTAATGAGTTCTTCATTTGCTGCTTCATTTGTGACGTTTATTCATCTATAAAGTTGTAACAGAAACTGGACTTTGTATTTTTTTGCCTCACTCGTTTCCAAGGGTTGGAATTGGGGGTTAAATCACCATAAATGATTCCCGGGCGGGGCACCGCTGCTGCCCACTGCTCCCCTCACTTCCCAGGGGGTGATCAAGGGGATGGGTCGAATGCAGAGAACAAATTTCACCACACTTAGTGTGTTTGTGACAGTCATTGGTACTTTAACTGAACTTCACTGAGCTAAACAAAACATTGAATATTTTGAATCTTACTCCATATTGTCGGGCTTGTTACTCACAGTTTGGTTATTCTTGGGTGTTTATTTCCTTTCAGCGCTCTTATTTTGGTGTCATTTCCTTTCATGTCTCCCTGCGTGCTCGTTTCCCTCACCTGTTCCTGATTGGCAGCCTGGCACACCTGGTTGCAGTTGCCAATCGGACTACTATTTATGCCTGCCTCGCCCTCCAGTCAGGGCTCAATGATTGTATCCTGTCATTCTGTTTCCTAGTTCCCATTTTCCCTGCATGTGCACTTAACAAATGGACTAATAGTGTTGTTTTTTACATTAAAGTCATGTTTTCCTGCCCTGACCTACTCAGTGGACTAGTGGTTAGAGTGTCCGCCCTGAGATGGGTAGATTGTGAGTTCAAACCTCAGCCGAGTCATACCAAAGACTATGAAAAATGGGACCCATTACCTCCCTGCTTTGCACTCTGCATCAAGGGTTGGAATTGGGGGTTAAGTCAGCAAAGATGATTCCCGGGCCCGGCACCACTGCTGCTCACTGCTCCCCTCACCTTCCAGGGGGTGAACAAGGGTGATGGGTCAAATGCAGAGGACACATTTCACCACACCTAGTATGTGTGTGACAATCATTGGTACTTTAACTAAACTTAGTTAAGGTCATCTGTGCGACAGGGGAATCAAGCCCAGCTCTCAGCTCTACCATTGATGCCACCTCAGACGCCTCCCGCCTGGCTACTCTGGCTCCTCCCACGATGACATGGTCTTCAGCAGTTATTTACTCTGGGACCCCATTTTGAAGATTCCTAGCCCCAACACTGTAATATGACCCCTTTTAACGCGCCTTATAGTCCGGAAAAAACTGTATATTTGCCGGGGTAAAATTATGAATGATTTATTATTGGTGAGCTTCAAAATAATGCACTTTCCGGTACATTTTCTTCAATTTTGATTCGCCGAAAGTTTTATTGATCACAAATACTGCATTGGTTTTCTTTTGTTATTTTTTTCAAATAAATTAACGTTCATGACAACCCTTTTCCAAAACACGATATAAAATGTGAGATATAACAGGATAATGCATACATTTATCATTTGTTTACAAAACGCTTACAAAAAAGTGGGACCCCAGATATTTACTGTGGGACCCCATTTTGAAGATTCCTAGCCCAAACACTGTAGTATGACCCCTTTAAGGCACCTTATAATCCGGTGCGCCCTATGGTCCGGAAAATATGGTAATGCATACATTTATAATTTATTTTCAAAACGCTTACAAAAAAGAGGGACCCCAAAAATTTACTGTGGGACCCCATTTTGAAGATTCCTAGCCCCAACACTGTAATATGACCCCTTTTAATGCGCCTTATAATCCAGTGCGCCCTATGGTCCGGAAAAAACGGTATATTTGCCGGGGTAAAATTATGAATGATTTATTATTGGTGAACTTCAAAGTAACGCACTTTCCGGTGCATTTTCTTCAATTTTGATTCGCCGAAAGTTTTATTGATCACAAATACTGCATTGGTTTTTTGTTATTTTTTTATTTGTATAAATTAACGTTTATGACAACCCTTTTCCAAAACACGATATAAAGTGTGAGATATAACAGGATAATGCATACATTTATCATTTGTTTTCAAAACGCTTACAAAAAAGTGGGACCCCAAATATTTACCGTGGGACCCCATTTTTGCGACTTGATGGGGTCCCCGGGACCCCATTTTAAAAATTCCTAGCCCCAACACCGTAACATGACCCCTTTAATGCACCTTTTTCCAAACACAATATAGACTGTGAGATATAACAGGATAATTCATACATTTATCATTTGTTTTCAAAACACTTACAAAAAAGTGGGACCCCAGATATTTACTGTGGGACCCCATTTTGAAGATTCCTAGCCCAAACACTGTAGTATGACCCCTTTAAAGGGGAACATTATCAGCAGACCTATGTAAGCGTCAATATATACCTTGATGGTGCAGAAAAAAGACCATCTATTTTTTTAACCGATTTCCGAACTCTAAATGGGTGAATTTTGGCGAATTAAACGCCTTTCTGTTTATCGCGCTGGAGGCGATGACGTCAGAATGTGACGTCGCCGAGGTAACACACCCACCATTTTCATTTTCAACACATCACAAACACCTGGTCTCAGCTCTGTTATTTTCCGTTTTGTGGACTATTTTTTGGAACCTTGGAGACATCATGGGTGTGTTGTCGGAGGGTGTAACAACACTAACAGGGAGGGATTCAAGTTGCACCACCGGCCCGAAGATGCCAAAGTGTCTGCCGCCAGACCCCCATTGAATGTACCAGAGTGTCTCCACATTTGACCGGCGATGCTAAAGCAGACATGGCACAGAGATGTATGGATAACCTGCAGATGCATTTGCAACTATATTACGTTTCCTTCCACCCACATTTAATGCAAAACAAACACTTACCAATCAACAGATTTAAGTTGCTCCAGTGTCAAAAGATGCGAAAGTCCTGATCGTTTGGTCCGCACATTTTACCGGCGATGCTAACGCAGCTATTCGGCCATGCTATGGCTATGAATAGCGTCAATAGCTATTCGCTCAATAGCTTCAGTTTCTTCTTCAATATTTTCATACTCCAACCATCTGTTTCAATACATGCGTAATCTGTTGAATCGCTTAAGTCACTGAAATCCGAGTTTGAATCCGAGCTAATGTCGCTATATCTTGCTGTGGTAACCGCCATGTTGTTTGTATTGGCAGCACTGTATGACGTCACAGGGAAATGGCCAGTGTCTTCGCAGAGAGACGAAAATAAGGCACTTTAAAGCCTTATTTAGGGATATTCCGAGACCGGTAAAATTTTGAAAAAAACTTCAAAAAATACAACAAGCCACTGGGAACTGATTTGTATTGTTTTTAACCCTTTTGAAATTGTGATAATGTTCCCCTTTAATGCACCTTATAATACAGTGCACTTTTTGTATGTCAAAAACCTGAATAGACCCACTCATCTGAAGTGCGCCTTTTTATCCGGTGCGCCCTATGGTCCAGTAATATAGGGTATATTTGCTGGGGTCAAATTATGAATGATTTCTTATTGGTCGACTTCAAAATAATGCACTTTGTGGTACAGTTTCTTCCATTTTGATTCGCCGAAAGTTTTATTGATCACAAATACTTCATTGTTGGTTTTTTTTAATTAATTAAGTAACATTTATGACAACTATTTTCCAAAACAAAATACGGAATGTCCGCGACCCCAAAAGGGGACAAGGGGGTGGTATAGCTCGGTTGGTGGAGCGGCCGTGCCAGCAACTTGAGGGTTGCAGGTTCGATTCCCGCTTCCACCATCCTAGTCACTGCCGTTGTGTCCTTGGGCAAGACACTTTACCCACCTGCTCCCAGTGCCACCCACACTGGTTTAAATGTAACTTTGATATTGGGTCTCACTATGTAAAGCGCTTTGAGTCACTAGAGAAAAAGCGCTATATAAATATAATTCACAATTCACAGTGGTATAAAATGGATGGATGGAATATAGAATGTGAGATATAACAGGATAACGCATACATTTATCATTTGCTTTCAAAACGGCCCCAGATATTTACTCTGGGACCCCATTTTGAAGATTCCTAGCCCTGACACTGTAGTATGAGCCCTTTTTGATTGATTGATTGATACTTTTATTATTAGATTGCACAGTAGAGTACATATTCCGTACAATTGACCACTAAATGGTAACACCCCAATAAGTTTTTCAACTTGTTTAAGTCGGGGTCCACGTTAATCAATTCATGGTACAAATATATACTATCAACATAATACAGTCATCACACAAGTTAATCATCATAGTATATACATTGAATTATTTACATTATTTACAATCCAGGGGGTGGGATGAGGAGCTTTGGTTGATATCAGAACTTCAGTCATCAACAATTGCATCAACAGAGAAATGTGGACATTGAAACAGTGTAGGTGTGACTTAGTAGGATATGTACAGCCAGCAGAGAACATAGTGAGTTCAGATAGCATAAGAACAAGTATATACTTTAGAAGTACATTTGAGTTGTTTATAATCCGGGGAGATGGGATGTGAATGGAGGAGGGTATTAGTAAAGTGTTGAAGTTGCCTGGAGGTGTTGTTTTAGAGAAGTTTTGAAGGAATATAGAGATGCACTTACTTTTATACCTGTTGGGAGTGCATTCCACATTGATGTGGCATAGAAAGAGAATGAGTTAAGACCTTTGTTAGATCGGAATCTGGGTTTAACGTGGTTTGTGGAGCTCCCCCTGGTGTTGTGGTTATGGCGGTTAAGGAAGTAGTTTGACATGTACTTCGGTATCAGGGAGTTGTAGTGGATTTTATAGACCAGGCTCAGTGAAAGTTGTTTGACTCTGTCCTCCACCCTGAGCCAGCCCACTTTGGAGAAGTGGGTTGGATTGAGGTGTGATCTGGGGTGGAGGTCTAAAAGTAACCAGACTGGGATGTTTGGAGTCTAGATTTAAGGGATTTGGAGGTGCTGGGGTACCAGGAGGTGCAAGCGTAATCGAAGAAGGGTTGAATGAGAGTTCCCGCTAGAATCCTCAAGGTGCTTTTGTTGACCAGAGAGGAGATTCTGTAGAGGAATATCGTTCTTTGGTTGACCTTTTTGATCACCTTGGTTGCCGTTTTATCACAGGAAAGATTAGCCTCTAGAATGGAACCTAGGTAGGTGATCTCATCCTTCCTGGTGATAACAATGTCACCCACTTTTATAGTCAAGTCACTGACCTTCTTAAGGTTGATATGGGACCCAAATAGGATGGATTCCGTTTTACCGAAGTGTATGGATAGCTTGTTGTCAGCGAGCCAGGTGCAAATATTGAGGAGTTCAGCACTGAGGATTTGTTCCACCTGTGACTTGTCCTTGCCGGATACCAGCAGGGCCGAGTCATCCGCAAACAGGAACAATTCACAGTGTCATGCTTTAATGCGCCTTATAATCCGGTGTGCCTTTTGTATGGAAATAGACCTGAATAGACCCGCTTATGACCCGGTGCGCCCTATGGTCCGTAAAACAGGGAACCTGACGTTCTGCGGGTGTTCCTAATGCAATGACACATAAACAACAACAACAAAATAATAGAAAAGCCAGTTACCCTTGAAAATAAAGCAATTTATTAGCAGTGCCGGCGACTAAACTCGCTTGTTCCAATTTCCTTCCGACCCCCAAAATAACCGTCACGGGCGACAAACTCATCACCCCCCCACCCCTTTTTCCCGCCGCCGCGTCTGCTTTGCATCGCTTATTAACGTGAGCGTCGGCCACATTTCGCCGGGCCTGTCTGCTGAAGTTATGTCTGCTTTTTTATTTTATGTGCTTTTATTATCAGCGCGCGGCTGACCGTGGGCCCGCCGTTAATAAACGGGCGAAGTGGCAGTTTAACAATGACACTTCATTAAGGGCCCGCACGCCGTGGTAATGTTATTAAACGGATTATTCAAGCGGCCGGGCTTTTGCCCGATGTTTTACACACTGCACTCAAACTATACCGACTCCTCGCGGCCTAATGCTTCGGGGGGTGCTAACAGAAAGTCCAGAAGAAGTTTTATGTCTTTTAAGCGGAACCCCGACTATACGGTCCAGGGGGCTCAGTCGGGAAAAGACGAGATTTTTTTTTTTTGGGCAGCGATTTCACACCATGGAGCAGATTTTTGAGCCGCAGTGTTTGAGTTGAGTGATTCTTTGACATCACGATGCTTCTTACAAACCCTGTTTCCATATGAGTTGGGAAATTGTGTTTGATGTAAATATAAACAGAATACATCCATCCATCCATCCATTTCCTACCGCTTATTCCCTTTTTGGGGTCGCGGGGGGCGCTGGCGCCTATCTCAGCTACAATCGGGCGGAAGGCAGGGTACACCCTGGACAAGTCGCCACCTCATCGCCGGGCAGAATACAATGATTTGCAAATCCTTTTCAAGCCATATTCAGTTGAATATGCTACAAAGACAACATATTTGATGTTCAAACTCATAAACTTTATTTTTTTTTTTTTGCAAAAAATGTCAAAAGTATTTTGTGTTTTTATCCCCATCATACCACCCCCCCCCCCCCAAAAAAAAAGTATTATCTAAAAATACATCAATTAAATAAACAAAAGACAAATAATAATACGAAATAAAATAAAATAAATCTGCGATGAGGTGGCGACTTGTCCAGGTTGTACCCCGCCTTCCGCCCGATTGTAGCTGAGATAGGCGCCAGCGCCCCCCGCCACCCCAAAAGGGAATAAGCGGTAGAAAATTGATGGATGGATGGAAAATAAAATAAATACAAACAGATACATATTTATCAAGGGTCGACAACCCGCGGCTCTCTGGCGCCGCCCTAGTGGCTCGCTGGAACTTTTTCAAAAATATATGAAAAAAAAATTATTTTAATTTGGTTTCTGTAGGAGGACAAACATGACACAAACCTCCCTAATTGTTATAAAGCACACTGTTTGTATTAAACATGCTTCACTGATTCCAGTATTTGGCGAGCGCCGTTTTGTCCTACTAATTTTGGCGGTCCTTGAACTCACCCTAGTTTGTTTACATGCACAACTTTCTCCGACTTTCTAAGACGTGATTTATGCCACTTCTTTTTCTTTCTCATTTTGTCCACCAAACTTTTAACCTTGTGCATGAATGCACAAAGGTGAGTTTTGTTGATGTTATTGACTTGTGTGAAGTGCTAATCAGACATATTTGGCCACTGCAAGCTAATCGATGCTAACATGCTATTTAGGCTAGCTGTATGTACATATTGCATCACTATGCCTCATTTGTAGCTATATTTGTGCTCATTTAGTTTCCTTTAAGTCAGGGGTAGGGAACCTATAGCTCTAGAGCCAGATGTGGCTCTTTTGATGTCTGCATCTGGCTCTCGGATAAATCTGAGGTTACATTGCTTAACACAATAAGTTATGAATAATTCCACTTGTAATCAAAGTGTTAAAATAACGATTAAAAAAAAATCATGCTCATGTATTTTAATCCATCCGTCCTTTTTCTACCGCACTTGTTCAAGAAGTTGCATTGAGGGTAAGAAGTGATTTATTTATTATGGGTTAGTTTAGGGCTTGCTGTCCTGGGGGTTCCTCAGACCACCAAGCACCGACATGAGAGCCTGTTTCAGGGTTACAATATTTTTGTATTTTTCAATAAGTCTCTCAGTTGGTTTCCAGCAATTGTCTTTTTCTTTCGTTCTCGCTCGCGCTCTGGCTCCAGCTCCAACCCCATCTCTACTCCTGGCTGCTGTATATAAACAGAGCGACAGGGGATGAGATAACAAGGCCCAGGTGGGCCATCTACGCACCTTTCGCTGATTTTGAGGCTGGTCCTGGCAACACCCTGCTTCGCTGCAGGCCCGCAGGCCACACCCCCCACAATTAGCTTCAGAATGACAATGTTATTACAAAGAATAAGAGACCTGTTATACTCTATGTTGGTCTTACTTAAAAATGCACCCGTTTAGTTGTGTTCAGTGCTAAAAAATATTTTATGGCTCTTACGGAAATACATTTTAAAATATTTGGATTCTTGGTTCTCGCAGCCAAAAAGGTTTCCGACCCCTGCTTTAAGTGCTCTTAATTCAATTTATATCTTATGACACACTATCTGTATGTAATATGGCTTTTTAATTTTTTGTGGCTCCAGACAGATTTGTTTTTGTATTTTTGGTCCAATATGGCTCTTTCAACATTTTGGGTTGCCCACCCCTGATATATATATATATATATATACATATACACACTTATACATACATGTATATATACATATATACATACATATACTTTTTTTTTTTTTTTTTTAAGCAGAGCACTAATTCCAAAAAATTGAGTCAGGCTTACGGGACGTGACCTAATTGACCCAGTTTTCCCAGTATGAAGTAAATTTCTCCAATTTATAATTAATAAAGGCCGTTATTGTCAGGCTTGGACATGGATGGAGTGTGCTCCTTCGACGCAGCGGGATTACAGGACGAGCCAGGCGGGAATTCAGGTACATGATTCATTAAATAAACAAACAAACTACAAAAATGGCTCACAATGGAGGAAGAAACTTGGCTAAACAGTACAAACGTGAAACAAAAACACTTGCTCGATTGGCATGAATGAACTATGAACAGAAACAGCACGAAGGCATGAATATAATAAACTATAAACAAAACTAGCACAATGGCATAACTACAAAAAACAACTTACACGGCATGGAACTATGGACAAGGACTTGAAGGAGGTACAGCATGGGTAGGGTGCGTGCGCATGTGTGAAGATCCCAGGACGAAGACAAGAAAAGGAGTGACTTAAATAGCTGTGATGATTAGTGAAAACAGGTGAGGCTGAGAACAGGGACGTGACAGGTGAAAACTAATGAGGTTGGCATGGAAGGGGCTACCAGCTAGATACACACTTAAATAAATTGTATTTCTGTCTGTCATTCCGTCGTACATTTTTTTTCCTTTTACGGAAGGTTTTTGTAGGGAATAAATGATGAAAAAAACACTTAATTAATTAAATGGTTTAAAGGAGGAGAAAACATGAAAAAAATTAAAATTTTATTTTGAAAAATTTTTTTTCTTCAATTTCGACTCTTTAAAATTCTAAATTCTACCGAAAAAAAGAAGAGAAAAACTAGCTAATTTGAATCTTTTTGAAAAATTAAAAAAATAATTTATGGAACATCATTAATAATTTTTTCTGATTAAGATTAATTTTAGAATTTTGATGACATGTTTTAAATAGGTTAAAATTCAATCTGCACTTTGTTAGAATATATAACAAATTGGACCAAACTATATTTCTAACAAAGACAAATCATTATTTCTTCTAGATTTTGCAGAACAAATTTTTTTTTAAAGAAATTCAAAAGACTTTAAAATACGATTTAAATTTGATTTTACAGATTTTACAGATTTGCCAGAATATTTTTTTGGAATTTTAATCATAATAAGTTTGAAGAAATATTTCACAAATATTCCTCGTCGAAAAAACAGAAGCTAAACTGAAGAATTTAAATAAAATGTATTTATTATTCTTTACAATAAAAAAAATATATACTTGAACATTGATTTAAATTGTCAGGAAAGAAAAAGAAGGAATTTAAAAGGTAAAAAGGTATATGTGCTTAAAAATCCTAAAATCATTTTTAAGGTTGTATTTTTTCTCTAAAATTGTCTTTCAGAAAGTTATAAGAAGCAAAGTCAAAAAATAAATGAATTTATTTAAACAAGTGAAGACCAAGTCTTTTAAATATTTTCTTGGATTTTCAAATTCTATTTGAGTTTTGTCTCTCTTAGAATTAAAAATGTCCAGCAAAGCGAGACCAGCTTGCTAGTAAATAAATACAATTTAAAAAAATAGAGGCAGCTCACTGGTAAGTGCTGCTATCTGAGCTATTTTTAGAACAGGCCAGCGGGCGACTCATCTGGTCCTTACGGGCTACCTGGTGCCCGCGGGCACCGTGTTGGTGACCCCTGCTATACAACATTATTAACATGTGAATAATATATATAAGCTACTCTTTCAAAACTTTCAAAAGTTTTTATTGGTTTGCAAACAATATTTGTTTGACCCAATTAGGTGGAATTGCATCATTTCCCACGGCCCACCAAACAATATCTCACGGTACGCTGGTGTGCTGCGGCGCATTGGTTGAAAAACACTGCTCCGACACAGGGGTGTCAAAATGGTTTTCTTTGAGGGCCACATCGCAGTTATGGTGGCCCTCAGGAGTGAATAATATACAGTATGAATAGAAATGTGATTATGTACAAAATGTGTATAATTGTCTATGTATTTGATTATTATCTATTTTTTCATGTATGCTGTACAAAACAAAATCTTTACATTGTATTGTTAAAAACTGGCAGCTACAATGTTACTGTAATATTTGCATTTTTTTTTTTTTTTTTTACAGCAGATTGTCATGTCTGTGTGTTCATGTTTCATTTTAGTCATGTCCGGTTTTGTTTTTTGGACACTCAGTGCCTGTTCTAGCACTTCCTGGTTTGTTTTGTTAGTTTTCACCTTGTCCTCATGTCAAGCCCCTGTTCTCATGTCTCCTGTTTTCACTAATCACCACTGAAATTATTTAAGCCTGTCTGTTTCTGTTGTTCATCCTGGCAACATCACCTCCTGCACCCATGATATCCATGCTGCTTTTTTCTCATACCCTTTCTCGTCACAGTAAGTGTTTTTGTAAGTGTTTACCATGAATTGATTAACGTGGACTTAAACAAGTTGAAAAACTTATTGGGGTGTTACCAAGTAGTGGTCAATTGTACGGAATATGTACTGTACTGTGCAATCTACTAATAAAAGTATCAATCAATCAATCAATCAAAGTTGTCATAGTTCTGCCATTGTGCAAGCTTCAGTTTATGTCCATTGTTTATGCCATAGTGCAAGTGTTTGTTTCCATAGCCAAGTTTTGTACCTCCATTGTGAGCACCTTTTTGTTTGCCTTTTTTGTACTTTGTTAATGTTAAAATAAAAAAGATGTACCTTCATTCACGCCTTGCTCGTGCCAACTTTCCTTTGCCTCGGGAAAACAATCCACACCCGAGTCCGAGTCGTGACACAGATACAATAAATAAATGGAATAAAATTGAATGGAATGGAAAAACGGTACCACCGTGTAATACTCTTCTATATCAGTAGGTGGCAGCCAGTAGCTGATTGCTTTGAAGATGTGGGAAACAGCGGGAGGCAGTGTGCAGGTAAAAAGATGTCATGGTCATAGTCATAGCAGAAAAAGCATTTTGTGAGTTTTGTATTATTCTACGAAAATTGCTATGTGTACAGGGATCATCCAGCCTGGCGCTGGCTAGTTCTAACTTAACTGACTCCACACCCAGGCTAGCAGGCTCTGTCGTTGCCTGTGACCTGTGACATCTGAGGTCCTCTCCAAGGTTTCTCATAGTCAGCATTGTCACTGGCGTCCCACTGGGTGTGAATTCTCCTTGCCCACTGGGTGTGAGTTTTCCTTGCCCT
The DNA here is from genome assembly GCF_033978795.1 of Nerophis ophidion. Classification (NCBI taxonomy): domain Eukaryota; kingdom Metazoa; phylum Chordata; class Actinopteri; order Syngnathiformes; family Syngnathidae; genus Nerophis; species Nerophis ophidion. Next base: position 7,655,746 of record NC_084621.1, read on the forward strand.
TTTGTGGGTTCTTCCGAGGATGTCGTAGTCGTAATGATTTGTGCAGTCCTTTGAGACATTTGTGATTTGGGGCTATATAAATAAACATCAATTGATTGATTGATTGACTGTTCATAACTTTTATGGACAGAATTTCTAGGCGCAGTCTAGGCGTTGAGGGGTTCCGGTTTGGTGACCGCAGGATTAGGTCTCTGCTTTTTGCAGATGATGTGGTCCTGATGGCTTCATCTGACCGGGATCTTCAGCTCTCACTGGATCGGTTTGCAGCCGAGTGTGAAGCGACCGGAATGAGAATCAGCACCTCCAAGTCCGAGTCCATGGTTCTCGCCCGGAAAAGGGTACAATGCCGTCTCCGGGTTGGGGAGGAGACCCTGCCCCAAGTGGAGGAGTTCAAGTACCTAGGAGTCTTGTTCACGAGTGAGGGAAGAGTGATTCGTGAGATCGACAGGCGGATCGGTGCGGCGTCTTCAGTAATGCGGACGTTGTACCGATCCGTTGTGGTGAAGAAGGAGCTGAGCCGGAAGGCAAAGCTCTCAATTTACCGGTCGATCTACGTTCCCATCCTCATCTATGGTCATGAGCTTTGGGTCATGACCGAAAGGATAAGATCACGGGTACAAGCGGCCCAAATGAGTTTGGGTCTCTCCCTTAGAGATAGGGTGAGAAGCTCTGCCATCCGGGAGGAACTCAAAGTAAAGCCGCTGCTCCTCCACATGGAGAGGAGCCAGATGAGGTGGTTCGGGCATCTGGTCAGGATGCCACCTGAACGCCTCCCTAGGGAGGTGTTTAGGGCACGTCCAACCGGTAGGAGGCCACGGGGAAGACCCAGGACACGTTGGGAAGACTGGCCCGGGAAGAGCTAGACGAAGTCGCTGGGGAGAGGGAAGTCTGGGTTTCCCTGCTTAGGCTGTTGCCCCCGCGACCCGACCTCGGATAAGCGGAAGAAGGTGGATGGATGATTGATTGATTGAAAAGCGCAGTAAAGCCAAAGTGATATCACACCAGCGGCTACCCTGGAGATCAGCTTTACTGAAAGCGGCCACAAAAAGAGTCTGTTCTCATTAATATGCGTATTGATCCTTCTCGTCCTTACGATGAACCCTCGGGGATTATTCTTCCCTAGCAGTTCACTATCAGTCCGAGTACCATCCTGTCCCCTCATTACCCCAGCGTCGGTCTCTCGCCGAAAGTGTTTGTTCGCTGTTTGGCGGGGAGTCGGCCGCTCTCTCCAGCAGCAGCAGATGGGTCATTGTCAGAGAGTAATGAGTGGCAAACACCTGCTTCTTCTCCAGCGTCCGACACCACATATGTGGCGTACACATACAAAGCAAAGTGACCGTGACGGCGGCAGCTTTGGCAGCCAGGGCGTGCCGTTACACCGGCCCCCTCGCCGCCAATTTTTTGGTGTGTCCGCCCGAAAAACCTCCTGATGGGTTTAATTCAGCGTAACACGAAGGTTGGAGAGAGAGCTACTTAGGCAGAAGCCAGACCTTCTGTGACTGGACGGCCTGGGAAAGAACTAAGTGGTAGTTAGTGGTAGTGCCATGTCGGGTCCAGCAGATGGCACCATGCTGGAATAAAAACTTTAATGCATTTTTTTATAGGAGTCATTTTTAAGTATGTTTTGGTCTCTCTGTGCTTATTCTACAAAACCCAAAACCGGCAAAGTTGGCATGTTGTGTAAATCGTAAGTAAAATGAACACTTGAGAAACATTTTCAATGAGAGACAGGTCTGGACTACAGGACTCGCACTCTTTTACTACAAAGCCCCGCTGTTGTAACACATTGTCTTGCTGAAATAAGCAGGGGCGTCCATGGATGGCAGCATATGTTGCTCCAAAACCTGTATGTACCTTTCAGCATTAATGGTGCCTTCACAGATGTGTAAGTTACCCATGCCTTGGGCACTAATGCACCCCCATACCATCACAGATGCTGGCTTTTCAACTTGTCTTGCTGAAATAAGCAGGGGCGTCCATGGATGGCAACATATGTTGCTCCAAAACCTGTATGTACCTTTCAGCATTAATGGTGCCTTCACAGATGTGTAAGTTACCCATGCCTTGGGCACTAATGCACCCCCATACCATCACACATGCTGGCTTTTGAACTTGTCTTGCTGAAATAAGCAGGGGCGTCCATGGATGGCAACATATGTTGTTCCAAAACCTGTATGTACCTTTCAGCATTAATGGTGCCTTCACAGATGTGTAAGTTACCCATGCCTTGGGCACTAATGCACCCCCATACCATCACAGGTGCTGGCTTTTCAACTTGTCTTGCTGAAATAAGCAGGGGCGTCCATGGATGGCAACATATGTTGCTCCAAAACCTGTATGTACCTTTCAGCATTAATGGTGCCTTCACAGATGTGTAAGTTACCCATGTTTTGGGCACTAATGCACCCCCATACCATCACACATGCTGGCTTTTTAAGTTTGCGTCAGTAACACTCTGGATGGTTCGCTTCCCCTTTGGTCAAATATTTCCAAAAACAATTTGAAATGTGGGCTTCACGGTGGAAGAGGGGTTAATGCGTCTGCCTCACAATACGAAGGTCCTGCAATCCTGGGTCCAAATCCAGGCTCTGGATCTTTCTGTGTGGAGTTTGCATGTTCTCCCCGTGAATGCGTGGGTTCCCTCTGGGTACTCCGGCTTCCTCCGACTTCCAAAGACATGCACCTGGGGATAGGTTGATTGGCAACACTAAATGGTCCCTAGTGTGTGAATGTGAGTGTGAATGTTGTCTGTCTATCTGTGTTGGCCCTGCGATGAGGTGGCGACTTGTCCAGGGTGTACCCCGCCTTCCGCCCGATTGTAGCTGAGATAGGCGCCAGCGCCGCCCGCGACCCCAAAAGGGAATGAGCGGTAGACAATGGGAAGGATGGATGGACTCGTCAGAACACTTTTCCACTTTGCATCAGTCCATCTGAGACAATCTCGGGCCTATAGAAGCTGGTGGCGTTTCTGGATGTTGTTGATAAATGGCTTTCGCTTTGCATAGAAGAGTTTTAACTTGCACTTACAGATGTAGCGACAAAATATTTAGTGACAGTGGTTTTCTGAAGTGTTCCTGAGCCCGTGTGGTGATATCCTTTAGAGATTGATGTCGGTTTTTGATATAGTGCCGTCTGAGGGATGGAAGGTCACGGTCATTCAATGTTGGTTTCCGGCCATGCCGCTTACGTGGAGTGATTTCTCCAGATTTTCTGAAACTTTTGATGATATTATGGAGCGTAGATGTTGAAATCCTGAAATTTCTTGCAATTGCACTTTGAGAAAGGTTGTTCTTAAACTGTTTGACTATTTGCTCACGCAGTTGTGGACAAAGGGGTGTACCTCGCCCCATCCTTTCTTGTGAAAGACTGAGCATTTTTTGGGAAGCTGTTTTTATACCCAATCATGGCACCCACCTGTTCCCAATTAGCCTGCACACCTGTGGGATGTTGCAAATAAGCGTTTGATGACCATTCCTCAACTTTATCGGTATTTATTGCCACCTTTCCCAACTTCTTTGTCACGTGTTGCTGGCATCAAATTCTAAAGTTAACGATTATTTGCAAAAGAAATAAAGTTTATGAGTTTGAACATCAAATATGTTGTCTTTGTAGCATATTCAACTGAATATGGCTTGAAAAGGATTTGCAAATCATTGTATTCTGTTTATATTTACATCTAACACAATTTCCCAACTCATATGGAAACGGGGTTTGTACTTCTTTATCTCTTGTTTTCAACCAAAAATGCTTTGCTGTGATTAGGAGGTACTTGAGTTAAAAAACTGTCCACAGGAGGAACATCAGTGACAAAATGTTGTGTACTTTATTATAGGAAGTAACTATGGTGACATACCTCATGTCGCCTGAGGGGGGCGTCAAAGACACAGGTTAAAAAAATACAGTGCTCGGTACAAAACACTTAAACAAATGCCCAAAAAAAAAAAAAAAAAAGAGGGAAGGAAAGTGTTTATTATAATGAAACATCACTTTGTGGCTAGGATAAACAAAACCTCTTAATTGATCTTTTGGGCCAACACGTCATCACGCCATTAGCGAGTTTTTTTTTTTTTTCATCATTACACAACACTCAAATAAAATACACAAAAAAAAGAAGCGAGGCTAATGTGTTTCTTTTTTAAGACTCTTTATTGAACGAAATGGCGATACATTGCCTGTTTGCGTCGGGAAATGAATGTCGCCTGTCAATCACGTTTGGCGGGGGGCGGCCCCGCCCCCTTTTACACGCGCACGCGCACGCCAGCATTGTTTAAAAAAAAAAAAAAAAAAAAAAAGTCACCAGGAAAAACCTGTCCTGACACTCCGTGCGCGTGGAGGGGAGAAAGTGGGCGTGGGCGCGCTCCGGGAGACGAGTGCGCGCACGGCGCGAAAGAAAGAGCGAGCGAGCGAGAGAGAGAGAGAGAGAGAGAGAGAGAGAGAGAGAGAGAGAGAGAGCAAGCCAGTCCAGCTCCAGGCTTGATGTGTCCGTGAGTGACTCCCGCAGCCCAGGAAGAGGAATTAACGGCGGCTAAGAGGAGAAGGAATATCGGCCATGGCGTTCACCTCCATGTGGAAGTACCGCGTCCCCCTTGTCGCCGTCACCGTGGCCTGCCTGCTCCACACCGGTAAGACATTTCCAACTACTTGCCTCCTTCGCCCGAACGTCGCCTGGCGTCCGAGGCTGTGTCAACTTGTGTTCAAGAGGACTACCTGGTGTTGTGTCAACTTGTGTTCAAGAGGACTACCAGGTGTTGTGTCAACTTGTGTTCAAGACGACTACCTGGGTGTCAACTTGTGTTCAAGAGGACTACCAGGTGTTGTGTCAACTTGTGTTCAAGACGACTACCTGGGTGTCAACTTGTGTTCAAGAGGACTACCAGGTGTTGTGTCAACTTGTGTTCAAGAGGACTACCTGTGTGTCAACTTGTGTTCAAGAGGACTACCAGGTGTTGTGTCAACTTGTGTTATGGGGGACTACCTGGGTGTCAACTTGTGTTCAAGAGGACTACCTGGGTGTCAACTTGTGTTCAAGAGGACTACCTGGGTGTCAACTTGTGTTCAAGAGGACTACCAGGTGTTGTGTCAACTTGTGTTCAAGAGGACTACCTGGGTGTCAACTTGTGTTCAAGAGGACTACCAGGTGTTGTGTCAACTTGTGTTCAAGAGGACTACCTGGGTGTCAACTTGTGTTCAAGAGGACTACCTGGGTGTCAACTTGTGTTCAAGAGGACTACCAGGTGTTGTGTCAACTTGTGTTCAAGAGGACTACCTGGGTGTCAACTTGTGTTCAAGAGGACTACCAGGTGTTGTGTCAACTTGTGTTCAAGAGGACTACCAGGTGTTGTGTCAACTTGTGTTCAAGAGGACTACCAGGTGTTGTGTCAACTTGTGTTACGGGGACTACCTGTGTGTCAAGTTGTGTTGCAGAGGATTACCTGGTGTTGTGTCAACTTGTGTTCAAGAGGACTACCAGGTGTTGTGTCAACTTGTGTTACGGGGGACCACCTGTGTGTCAAGTTGTGTTCAAGAGGACTACCTGGTGTTGTCAACTTGTGTTACGGGGGACTACCTGTGTGTCAAGTTGTGTTTAAGAGGACTACCAGGTGTTGTGTCAACTTGTGTTACGGGGGACTATCTGTGTGTCAAGTTGTGTTGCAGAGGACTACCTGGTGTTGTGTCAACTTGTGTTACGGGGGACTACCTGTGTGTCAACTTGTGTTACAGAGGACTATCTTTGTGTCAAGTTGTGTCGCAGAGGAGTACCTGTGTGTCAAGTTGTGTTGCAGAGGACTACCTGGGTGTCAAGTTGCTTTGCAGAGGACTACCTGTGTGTCAAGTTGTGTTGCAGAGGACTACCTTTGTGTCAAGTTGTGTTGCAGAGGATTACCAGGGTGTCAAGTTGTGTTGCAGAGGACTACCTGGGTGTCAAGTTGTGTTGCAGAGGACTACATGTGTGTCAAGTTGTGTTGCAGAGGACTACTTGTGTGTCAAGTTGTGTTGCAGAGGACTACCTGTGTTTCAAGTTGTGTTGCAGAGGACTACATGTGTGTCAAGTTGTGTTGCAGAGGACTACCTGTGTGTCAAGTTGTGTTGCAGAGGACTACCTGTGTGTCAAGTTGTGTTGCAGAGGACTACCTGTGTGTCAAGTTGTGTTGCAGAGGACTACATGTTTGTCAAGTTGTGTTGCAGAGGACTACCTGTGTGTCAAGTTGTGTTGCAGAGGACTACCTGTGTGTCAAGTTGTGTTGCAGAGGACTACATGTTTGTCAAGTTGTGTTGCAGAGGACTACATGTTTGTCAAGTTGTGTTGCAGAGGACTACCTGTGTGTCAAGTTGTGTTCAAGAGGACTACATGTGTGTCAAGTTGTGTTCAAGAGGACTACATGTGTGTCAAGTTGTGTTCAAGAGGACTACATGTGTGTCAAGTTGTGTTGCAGAGGACTACATGTTTGTCAAGTTGTGTTCAAGAGGACTACCTGTGTGTCAAGTTGTGTTGCAGAGGACTACCTGTGTGTCAAGTTGTGTTGCAGAGGACTACCTGTGTGTCAAGTTGTGTTGCAGAGGACTACATGTGTGTCAAGTTGTGTTGCAGAGGACTACATGTTTGTCAAGTTGTGTTGCAGAGGACTACCTGTGTGTCAAGTTGTGTTCAAGAGGACTACATGTGTGTCAAGTTGTGTTGCAGAGGACTACATGTTTGTCAAGTTGTGTTGCAGAGGACTACCTGTGTGTCGCGCACTTTCTGTATGGCCGAGTGTTCGCTCTCTCGTCCTTGTTGACACAGAAAGTCCCTTAAACGTTACATAAATAGGAAGCAAAAGTGAAAGGTTGCCACTTTGTTTTTATAATTTATTTTGTCTAGCATTGTGCGATGTTGACCTGAGTGTGTCAGGCTAGAAAGTTGCCTTGGTGACCAACATTTGCATGACTACTTAGAAGATAGTTATTAGAAGTACATTGTTGTTAGAACATCTACTTGCTTGTGTTTCATGCTTGGGAAAAAATGCTGACAACAAAGTCTTGGATGTTTTTATTTATTAGGGGGGAAAAAAAATCTCTGTATATTTTTTTACTTACACATTACATACATTGCGTACGTTTTTTTTACGCAAGTTGAAAAATAACACAGACATACTGTACAGACCAAAAGTTTTGGACCCACCTTCTCATTTTCTTTATTTTCATGACTATTTACGTTGTAGATTGTCACTGAAGGCATCAAAACTATGAATGAACACATGTGGAGTTATGTACTTCACGAAAAAAGGTGAAATAACTGAAAACATGTTTTACATTCTAGTTTCAGGGGCTGTATATTGTAGCCTCCCGGAAATGTTAGTGCTGCAAGGGATTCTGGGTATTTGTTCTGTTGTGTTTAGGTTGTGTTACGGTGCAGATGTTCTCCTGAAATTTTTTTGTCATTCTTGTCTGGTGTGGGTTCACAGTTTGGCGCATATTTGTAACAGCGTTAAGGTTGTTTATACGGCCACCCTCAGTGTGACCTGTATGGCTGTTGACCAAGTATGCCGTGCATTCACTTGCCTGTGTGAAAAGCCGTAGGTATTATGTGACATTATGTGCCTTTAAGGTGTATTGGCGCTCTGGACTTCTCCCTACGTCCGTGTACCACTCCGTACAGCCACGTTTTAAAAAGTCATACATTTTACCGATAATTTCCGATATTATATTTTTAAAGCATTTATCGGCCGATAATATCAGCAGTCTGATCTTATCGGACATCTCTAATACCGTATGATGGTTCAGTTTTCCCCAAGAAATTGTGTTAGTGGTGGCTCTCCAGGGGAAGAGGGTTTTGTGGGTGTAAGGATGGACTACAGACTGCGGTGAAGTAGGCCGGCTTTGTCGCAAGAAGAAGCTGACAACTTTTGGTTGTGTTTTCCGCACCATTGCATCGGCAATAATATAGTTGGGGACGGCGTGGCCAAGTTGGTAGAGTGGCCGTGCCAGCAATCTGAGGGTTACTGGTTCCATCCCCACCTTCTACCATCCTAGTCACGTCCGTCGTGTCCTTGGGCAAGACACTTCACCCTTGCTCCTGATGGGTCCTGGTGAGCGCCTTGCATGGCAGCTCCCGCCGTCAATGTGTGAGTGGGCGAATGTGTAAATACTGTCAAAGCGCTTTGGGCTCCTTAAAAAGGGGTAGAAAAGCGCTATACAAGTACAACCCATTTAACATAGTTAGGGGGTGTGACAGTCTTGAGCCGTCTTCGCTCGGGTTCAATGGACCACCCAGGAAGGACATGCTTTTGAGCAGGTTTGACTTCTTTATTTTGCAATAAAGCTTGGCTGCGGTTTGGATCATTTCTCAGCTCGTTCCCGGTCTGCTTTTCAGCTGCCGTCGTCTGCTTTTTGGCTGCTCTTGCTTCCTAGTCTACTACTCCTTCCGCCCCGATCTCTCCTCCTTCTCCCCTTCTATACAGCGTGAGGAGATGAGTTAATTGTGTGCTGGTGTGCGAAGCCACGCACCTGATCTCGCTCGTAGCGTCGCTCCCGGCACGTTCCGTCTCTCTGCTCAGTCGCATTCTCCGCCTCCTTGCCGCCATCTTGGGCAGGGCTACAGCGTGCCCTGCCCAGCCATCGGACCGTCGGCTGCGCCTCTCCACAGGGGGGTTTATACTTTTATATTCTTACATTCACTGTTACAAGCGGCCCTCTATGAAAACAAGTTTGACAACCCTGATTTAAACAGTTGAAAAAACAAAATCACATTTTGAAAGAATCAGATTTGGTCCACTTTGTGTAAACATAGTCTATGATTGTTTACTTCTGGCTGGTATTGTGCGCTTATCTGATCATTTCTGCCCTGGTTGTTGTTTCCCCATCATGTTGCGTTAGCCTGGACGCGGGGAGAAGGTCGAAAGGTCGCTCCTTGCTGCCAATTGTCTCACTGGTGCACTGCTCCCAGATCAGCTGCTCGCCATACAGCTTGTTTATTCACTGATTTCTCCTCCGAGTGTTTACATGCGCTTGTGTGTGTCTGACCACCTCTCTATGAAATTGCCTGTGTGTTGCATTTAAAAGCGGCCCCCGTGTCGCCAGCTTACAGTGGCGGCTTTTCTTTTCCCTGCGTGAGCAAGCTCTGCTGTGGGCTGCTCGCTGATCACTGTCATTAATCTCGACACTGACAGGGGCCAGCAGAGACGGGGAGGCGGGCTTTGTAAGGTGGGATGGTGCATGGAAGAAGATGCCTCTTGTAAGGTGGGATGGTGCATGGAAGAAGATGCCTCATGTAAGGTGGGATGGTGCATGGAAGAAGATGCCTCTTGTAAGGTGGGATGGTGCATGGAAAAAGATGCCTCTTGTAAGGTGGGATGGTGCATGGAAGAAGATGCCTCTTGTAAGGTGGGATGGTGCATGGAAGAAGATGCCTCATGTAAGGTGGGATGGTGCATGGAAGAAGATGCCTCTTGTAAGGTGGGATGGTGCATGGAAAAAGATGCCTCTTGTAAGGTGGGATGGTGCATGGAAGAAGATGCCTCATATGCAGTGATAGCGTGCACTGAACTCCTCGGCTGAAACAACGTGCAAGATGGGCTGAAGAAGGCCGGTGATGCAGGTTGGTAATGGCAGCAAATGTGTGCAAAAGAGTCTCCTTGCAGCTTTTACTCTTGTAAGAGAGCTTTTTGTACCACCCCCTTTCTTTCGGGTCACAAAGTCCATATAGGTCTTGTATTTTGCAATGCATTGTGGGGCCAAGGTAGCCGTTTTTGTTGGCCAAAGCTTTTGTTTACATCACAAGTGTCGACCTCAAGGCCCGCCACTTTATTTTACTCAGCCCCTCAAAAGCCTGGAAATTGTCAGGCTTGCCCCTGACAGTTTGTTTGTGTTTTAGTTTTTCCTCTGTGTCTGTTTAGTATTTCCTGTCCTCAGTTCCTGTCAGCACTCTTATTTTGGTTCAGCTTCCTGTTTGTCTCTCTGTGTGCTTTTTTCCCCTCGGCTGTGGCTGATTGGCACCTGGCCACACCTGGTGTCAATCAGCCAATCCTATTTGTACCTGCTTTTGTTCTCCAGTCAGTGCTGGATTATTGTCTTGTCGATTTTTTTTTTGACTGGACTCTCACTATTATGTTGGATCCACTATGGACTGGACTCTCACTATTATGTTAGATCCACTATGGACTGGACTCTCCCTATTATGTTAGATCCACTATGGACTGGACTCTCACTATTATGTTAGATCCACTATGGACTGGACTCTCACTATTATGTTAGATCCACTATGGACTGGACTCTCACACTATTATGTTAGATCCACTATGGACTGGACTCTCACTATTATGTTAGATCCACTATGGACTGGACTCTCACTATTATGTTAGATCCACTATGGACTGGACTCTCACACTATTATGTTAGATCCACTATGGACTGGACTCTCACTATTATGTTAGTTCCACTATGGACTGGACTCTCATTATTATGTTAGATCCACTATGGACTGGACTCTCACTATTATGTTAGATCCACTATGGACTGGACTCTCACACTATTATGTTAGATCCACTATGGACTGGACTCTCACTATTATGTTAGTTCCACTATGGACTGGACTCTCATTATTATGTTAGATCCACTATGGACTGGACTCTCACTATTATGTTAGATCCACTATGGACTGGACTCTCACTATTATGTTAGATCCACTATGGACTGGACTCTCACTATTATGTTAGATCCACTATGGAATGGACTGTCACTATTATGTTAGTTCCACTATGGACTGGACTCTCACTATTATGTTAGATCCACTATGGACTGGACTCTCACTATTATGTTAGATCCACTATGGACTGGACTCACACTATTATGTTAGATCCACTATGGCCTGGACTCTCACTATTATGTTAGATCCACCATGGACTGGACTTTCACTATTATGTTAGATCCACTATGGACTGGACTCACACTATTATGTTAGATCCACTATGGACTGGACTCTCACTATTATGTTAGATCCACCATGGACTGGACTCTCACTATTATGTTAGATCCACTATGGACTGGACTCACACTATTATGTTAGATCCACTATGGCCTGGACTCTCACTATTATGTTAGAACCACTATGGACTGGACTCTCACTATTATGTTAGATCCACTCGACGTCAATTGCACCGATCGTCCGGGGGTGGGGGCAAATCGGCGGTCGCCTCGGTTTCCCGATGTCCCATTGGGTTGAGTTTTTCCTTGCCCTGATGTGGGATCTGAGCCTAAGATGTCGTTTTGGCTTTTGCAGCCCTTTGAGACACTCGTTATTTAGGGCTATATAAGTAAACATTGATTGATTGATTGCTATAAAATTGTGTAATAGTATTCACTGTTAGAAGCGGCCCTCAGGGGTCAAACATACCTGCGTTGTGGCCCTCAGTGAAAAGGACTTTGACACCTCTGGTTGACATGGTTGCACTGTACCCACGCTAGTGTGAGAGCAACAAACAATGGTTTCAAAGGGATCGTACAAAATCCAAAAATCAAAAGATTGTACCGAGACAAACTATACCCTATTCTAAAGGCTCGCTACCTCGCAAAACAGGAAGTCGAGTTGGTGGTACTGATCCATATGAGCATGTCCAACGGACAAGAGATGGAAGTAAGCTGCTGTCGTCGTCTGTATGTTTTTATACCAAATTTCAGAATGCCTAGTCTAGAATCACTGTCTGTTCCAAATGCATGTCATCTACGGCTTTCATCTCTTACGTGTCCGAAACGGCGCATATACAGGTTTCCCTTCATAAAAACAAGCCCTTTATTACTTTGGAACACTTTGATCATTGCCCTACTTGGATGAAAATGACATTCATTCATGTTTGTGCCTACCTGTGACTGAAAGTAAACAGACAGCGTGATTTTTTTTTCCAAAATACTGTACGCTGTTTGTCAGCAGCTTACTATATGCTACTGAATAAAACATGCTTTGAGTCAAACTTACTAGTGGGAAAATACCGTAAACACACAAACATATATAAGTACTTTATTGATTCCTTCAGGAGTGTTCCCTCAGGTGATGTCGTTAAAAGTCATGTTTGATTGTCTCACGGCTGCTATTCACCATCTCTTTACTAGCTCACTAACCAAATCATTTTTTTCCCACCTGAAGCGATCGCGGAAGTTAAAGATGTCGCACGTTCACGCCGTGATTTGGACTCGTCAAAGAAAAGATCAAAACTACAGCACAGAGTCTTGCATTCAGCCGTGTAAATAAGATCATCATCGGCGGTCACTCGAACGAGTATGACGATGCTCCTGGTAGGGGTGTATCCCTTTATGGAGGATACCTGTCCGTGACTTAGTTTAACGTGGGGGGACTGGTGCACCACACCATCCTTGACAGAATCAAGTCAGGGTCCACTGGCATGGAGTCCAAGACGACTGGGGACCCTTTTCTGCTGTAGCCATATTTGTCAACCCTCCCGGATTTTCTGGGAGACTCCCGAAATTCATCGCCTCTCCCGAAAACCTCCCGGAACAAATTTTTACCAATCTCCTGAAATTCAGGCAGAGCTGGAGGCCACTTCCCCTCCAGCTCCATGAGAACCTGACTCAGCAATGTTGTGACCCTCTTAAACAGGACAATACTGCCATCTACTGTACATAGAATATAATACATACTTGCCAACCCTCCCGGATTTTCATGAACGGTCAGCGAAGCACAAAGCGTCCGCGGCGCAGCATCGTTCACAACCCAGTATTATGGGCCACCTCCCAAAATGGAGACCCGATGGTGTAACTTATGCTGAGACAAAGATGGCTATGCTGATAGCTGGAAGCAACATCCCGTTCTCCTTTGCGGATGTCTACAACAAAAATCCGTGAAGGATATGTTTCCGGATTCGGAGATCACTCGCCAATACTCAAATGGCAGAACAAAGGTTACTGAAATAGTGAAAGGTTAGTGTTGTTGTTTTTTTTAGTAACCAGCAAGCACAGTACAATTAGTAGAACAACTGTGTTTTTATTACTGTGTATTTGATTGGTGCCTTCGGAAATTTAACTATTTATTTTATTTATGTATATAATAAAATAAAAAATATACAGCTAAAATTCACTGAAAGTCAAGTATTTCATACATGTGTGTATATATATATATATATATATATATATATATATATATATATATATATATATATATATATATATATATATATATATATATATATATATATATGAAATAGTCCAGTTGGTGAATTATACTCCTCCCCTCTTAACCACGCCCCCCAACCACGCCTCTGCCCCAGCCCCACTTTAACGTCATGCCCAGGACACATAAATAAGATATTTAGAGGCCTGCAAAACCCACAATGCATTGTGTTTATTACCTCACACTTTCAAGCCTTATATCAAAAATACTTGCAGGCTGCCAAGTGCATGCTAAGCCAACAGGGGGTGTGATAATGCGGAGCAATAACCACATTTTAGCCAATCAGAAGCCTTTAGACTAGATCCATTCTACGTAATCAAAATGCATAAAAGTCCTGAAAAAAATGGCAATAGTCCTTCAATCAGGAGCAGAAGCAAAACTGCTTTTACGGTATATAGAGACTAACTTTGACTATTGGAGCGTTTATCTTACCTCAACAAAATGTAGGCTCACAGGCAGGTTATTGCAATATTTAAAGCAGGGGTCTCAAACACAATTTACCCGGTGGCCGCAGAGGAATAGAGTCTGGGTGACGTTTGGCCGCGAGAACTTTATTAATTAAGAAAAACACTTTAACCTACAAAACAAGACAGAATAAAACAATTTGTGCAGAGGAAGTCAGGATTAATGCCTACAATAAGCATGTTTTTGTACCCGCTGCCTTGTGGTACTTTTGGGAGAAGGAAAGGCTACGGGAGAAAACCCAGACAGAAAATCAGGAGTGGAGCCCCTGAGGCGACTGGGTGTCATTGCTGACTGCTGACCCCCCGCCGGCAGCTCCTGCAGCCAAGCCGATGCCAGACGTATTGCCTAGCTTTCCTCTGGACCACATCGACACGGCCGAGAGGGGGATCCTGATGTCTGGGCAACCCAAGATCTCCATACTTTCTGCCCAGGCTTGCACCACGGAGAGGTCACTCCAGCCTCCCCCCAAAATGGAGGAAACAACACGGAAGCTGGCAGTCTTAAGTTCCACCCGATTGGCGCCAGCTTCGACGGTGGGAGGAATCATTGACTCAAGAAAGAATGAACTTCCCCCTGGAGAAACCTATGATGCCTATGATGAAGCATGTTTTTGTAGTGCACAGCTTCTCAAAGTTGGGTTTGAAGGATGTTACTGCATGATACTGATAAAGCATGTTCCCCGGGGGTCACATGTGCCCCCCCCTTTCCCCACCGGGCCCACCTCACTATTTTGAGAAGAACTGTTTTAGAGTGACAGGTTTCAATTGTCAGAGATGTGTGGCCTTGTGTTGTTGTTGTTGTTGTTGTTGTTGTTGTTGTGAACCGTAGCAGAGGTGGAAAGAAAGACTTCACAGTGTGTCTGACGGGCAGGCCTGAGGGACACACATGCAAACGCGCACACACACACACACACACACACACACACACACACACACACACACACACACACACACACACACACACACACACACACACACACACACACACACATTCTTGTATTTCTTACCTTCTTGAGACCTCCAAAAAATTCCTCCCCTTTAGGACCACCCTTTCTAGATATATAAATATTTGTAATTACAAAATTAATAATATATAGATACTTTGCAGATATAAAAAAGGTAAGGGTTCTAGTTATTTTTTGGGAAATTTTTGTTTGTAGTTGGTTTTTAATCTTCAATATTTACTTCAAGTTATTTCAGTATGTCAACGGTTTTTCCGTATACTTGGTCACGGGTCCTCATATGGACGAAACTTTTCCTTGGTGATGTCTCGAGAAGGGAAGAAATACAAGAACACACACACACACACACACACACACACACACACACACACACACACACACACATACACACACACACACACACACACACACACACACACACACACACACACACACACACACACACACACACACACACACACACATTCTTGTAGTTCTTACCTTCTTGAGACCTCCCAAAAATTCCTCCCCTTTAGGACCACCCTTTCTAGGTATATAAATAGTTGTATTTACAACATTAATAATATACAGATACTTTGCAGATATAAAAAAAGGTAAGGTTTTTAGTTATTTTTTGGGAAATTTTTGTTTGTAGTTGGTTTTTAATCTTCAATATTTACTTCAAGTTATTTCAGTATGTCAACGGTTTTTCCGTATACTTGGTCACGGGTCCTCATATGGACGAAACTTTTCCTTGGTGATGTCTCGAGAAGGGAAGAAATACAAGAACACACACACACACACACACACACACACACACACACACACACACACACACACACACACACACATTCTTGTAGTTCTTACCTTCTTGAGACCTCCCAAAAATTCCTCCCCTTTAGGACCACCCTTTCTAGATATATAAATAGTTGTATTTACAACATTAATAATATACAGGTACTTTGCAGGTATAAAAAAAGGTAAGGTTTTTAGTTATTTTTTGGGAAATTTTTGTTTGTAGTTGGTTTTTAATCTTCAATATTTACTTCAAGTTATTTCAGTATGTCAACGGTTTTTCCGTATACTTGGTCACGGGTCCTCATATGGACGAAACTTTTCCCTGGTGATGTCTCGAGAAGGGAAGAAATACAAGAACACACACACACACACACACACACACACACACACACACACACACACACACACACACACACACACACACACACACACACACACACACACACACACACACACACACACACATTCTTGTAGTTCTTACCTTCTTGAGACCTCCCAAAAATTCCTCCCCTTTAGGACCACCCTTTCTAGATATATAAATAGTTGTATTTACAACATTAATAATATACAGATACTTTGCAGATATAAAAAAAGGTAAGGTTTTTAGTTATTTTTTTGGGAAATTTTTGTTTGTAGTTGGTTTTTAATCTTCAATATTTACTTCAAGTTATTTCAGTATGTCAACGGTTTTTCCGTATACTTGGTCACGGGTCCTCATATGGACGAAACTTTTCCTTGGTGATGTATCGAGAAGGGAGGAAATACAAGAACACACACACACACACACACATACACACACACACACACACACACACACACACACACACACACACACACACACACACACACACACACACACACACATTCTTGTAGTTCTTACCTTCTTGAGACCTCCCAAAAATTCCTCCCCTTTAGGACCACCCTTTCTAGATATATAAATAGTTGTATTTACAACATTAATAATATACAGATACTTTGCAGATATAAAAAAAGGTAAGGTTTTTAGTTATTTTTTGGGAAATTTTTGTTTGTAGTTGGTTTTTAATCTTCAATATTTACTTCAAGTTATTTCAGTATGTCAACGGTTTTTCCGTATACTTGGTCACGGGTCCTCATATGGACGAAACTTTTCCTTGGTGACGTCTCGAGAAGGGAAGAAATACAAGAACACACACACACACACACACACACACACACACACACACACACACACACACACACACACACATTCTTGTAGTTCTTACCTTCTTGAGACCTCCCAAAAATTCCTCCCCTTTAGGACCACCCTTTCTAGATATATAAATAGTTGTATTTACAACATTAATAATATACAGATACTTTGCAGATATAAAAAAAGGTAAGGTTTTTAGTTATTTTTTGGGAAATTTTTGTTTGTAGTTGGTTTTTAATCTTCAATATTTACTTCAAGTTATTTCAGTATGTCAACGGTTTTTCCGTATACTTGGTCACGGGTCCTCATATGGACGAAACTTTTCCTTGGTGACGTCTCGAGAAGGGAAGAAATACAAGAACACACACACACACACACACACACACACACACACACACACACACACACACACACACACACACACACACACACACACACACACACACACACACACACACACACATTCTTGTAGTTCTTACCTTCTTGAGACCTCCCAAAAATTCCTCCCCTTTAGGACCACCCTTTCTAGATATATAAATAGTTGTATTTACAACATTAATAATATACAGATACTTTGCAGATATAAAAAAAGGTAAGGTTTTTAGTTATTTTTTGGGAAATTTTTGTTTGTAGTTGGTTTTTAATCTTCAATATTTACTTCAAGTTTTTTCAGTATGTCAACGGTTTTTCCGTATACTTGGTCACGGGTCCTCATATGGACGAAACTTTTCTTTGGTGATGTCTCGAGAAGGGAAGAAATACAAGAACACACACACACACACACACACACACACACACACACACACACACACACACACACACACACACACACACACACACGCACACACACTCTCGTACACTAACACTCTCACACACATCAGTAGATCACTGGCTAATCCAGAGAAGAAAAGCTCTGGGCTAACATTTTGTGGCCACACAGTAAAACAAATGTCACAAACTCTGCCTCCTCTGCTCGCCCACAATTAATAGCTTCCACCCCTCCCCGTCCCATCGCCCACCGCCCCCCAGCCCTTCACATCTGTATTCTCCCTCCCTCCCACCTCCTGGCGGCCATCCCTCTCTCCCGTGCCTCCATTAACACCTGGCTTATCGCTGCGTGCATTAAATCACCTCCATTTGTTTGTTTGAAAGCGTGCAATGAGAGCCATCCGTTTCGGGCTTGTGTCCCCCCCCCACCCCCTCCCTCCTCCCTCCCCAATCATGACGCTTGGCCCCCTTCCGGGCTCTGGCACAGGAAAAACTGCAGCAGTCGGACGCTTTTGCGGGATGAGATTTGAATAGCAATTACGGCGGATGCACAGCGTCTCCAAGCATGCTCGCCGCACATTTATGTAAATATATGGATGGAAAACAGGCGCGGCGCGTATGTTCAGGAACACGCGTCGAAACATTTACGTGCGTGGCTTCACGGCGCCGCTGCTTATGCGGAGGCGTCGCGCAGCTTGCGTCATGGGAGTGGAAATCGCCCTCCTTTCACTTCCACATTGTGCTTGGCTTGCTACCTGGCCGTCTTTGTTCTTCATGCACTGGCAGTCGTCAGCGTAAGCCAAGGTTTATCCTTTGATCCAAACCTTGGAGGATAATTCGCCCACAAATAAACTTGTCAACAATTTAACGACAAGGAGCAAGGCCGGCTGCGATCTTCCCCCCTTTCCCCCGCGTCTGCTTCAGTTCAAGGCATGGACCTGAGAGTCCTACTCCAAAGGAAATGCACTACCTGCATGGTTTGGATGGACTGATAAAGGGCCCTGACAGGCTGTCGCACTCTCCCATAAGAGCCTCCGCGCACAAGCCCCGTAAACAAATTAGACTCTTTTGCCACTCGGCTCATTGTGGGAAGGCTCTTATTCCCTCCTGAGGATTTTATGGCTCGATTACTCAGCGGCACAAGGTCCTTGCTTCAACATTTCAAGTGCTACTGATGTGTTTTTGTGGGATTCTATCTTCATCCACCGTGTCCTCCATCATTGTATTTGTGTCACTGAGAAGTCTCTCAAGCAAACCTGACTGTTTAACCATTTTTAAACTTTGAATATTCCCCGATTTTACACAAGTAACTTTTTTTAATGATATTTCTGAGAGTAATGCGTCTCCCAACCCACTTCTCCAAAGTTGGCTGGCTCAGGGTGGACGACAGACAACTTGCACTGAGCCTAGTCTATAAAATCCGCTACCGAAGTACATGTCAAACTACTTCCTTAACGTAAATGACCGCCATAACCACATTAAACCCAGATTCCGATCTACCAAAGGTCTTAACTCATTCTATGCCACATCAATGTGGAATACACTCCCAACAGGTGTATAAGTAAGTGCATCTCTATATTCCTTCTAAACCGCACTAAAAGAACACCTCCAGGCAACATTAACCCTTTACTAATACCCTCCTCCATTCACATCCCATCTCCCCAGATTGTAAATAACCTAATGTAAATAATCAAATGTACTTCTAATGTATATAATTGTTCTTATGCTATGTGAACTCACTATGTTCTCTGCTGGCTGTACATATCCTACTAAGTCACACCTACACTGTTTCAATGTCCATTTCTCTGTTGATGCAATTGTTGATGACTGAAGTACTGATATCAACCAAAGCTCCTCATCCCACCCCCCGGATTGTAAATAATGTAAATAATTCAATGTGTATACTATGATGATTAACTTGTGTGATGACTGTATTATGTTGATAGTGTATATTTGTACCATGAATTGATTAACGTGGACCCCGACTTAAACAAGTTTTAAAACTTTATTAGGGTGTTACCATTTAGAGGTCAATTGTACGGAATATGTACTGTACTGTGCAATCTACTAATAAAAGTATCAATCAATCAATCAAAAAAAAAAACTCCCGAGAGCACCAAATGTAAAAATAAAAATTCAATAATCTCATTTAGAAGAGGTGCTTTTGAAGTTTTTCTTGAAGACATGATGGAAAAACACCCTTCCTCGTGGTCTCATGAATTATGCTTTTCTTAAAAAAAAAAAAAAAAAAAGGCTTGTCTGCACGTCTCAAATAAAACCTGCCAACGACTTATCGATCGGGGCTGGACATGTCTCCCAGCAGGTGCAAGACATTCAAACAACGTTGAGAACTGGTTGAATTAGGACCTGACGGCGCACAACTCAAACACGACGTTGAAACAACATGCTTTTTGACGACGTTTCATCAACGTCCGGCTTTGATTGATTGATTGATTGAAACTTTTATTAGTAGATTGCACAGTACAGTACATATTAAAGGGGAACATTATCACAATTTCAAAAAGGTTAAAAACAATAAAAATCAGTTCCCAGTGGCTTGTTGTATTTTTTAAAGTTTTTTTCAAAATTTTACCGGTCCCGGAATATCCCTAAATAAAGCTTTAAAGTGCCTTATTTTCGCTATCTTCGAAACCACTGTCCATTTCCCTGTGACGTCACACAGTGCTGCCAATACAAACAACATGGCGGTTACCACAGCAAGATATAGCGACATTAGCTCGGATTCAGACTCGGATTTCAGCGGTTTAAGCGATTCAACAGATTACGCATGTATTGAAACAGATAGTCGGAGTATGGAGGCAGATAGCGAAAACGAAATTGAAGAAAAAACTGAAGCTATTGAGCGAATAGCTATTGACGCTATTCGGCCATAGCGTGGGTGTACCTAATGAAGTGACCCATAGCATGGCTGCCTTATTAGCATCGGCGGTAAAATGTGCGGACCAAACGATCAGGACTTTCGCAACTTGTGACACTGGAGCAACTCAAATCCGTCGATTGGTAAGTGTTTGTTTCGCATTAAATGTGGGTATCTAGTTTCAAATGTACATACAGCTAGCGTAAATAGCATGTTAGCATCGATTAGCGTAGCATGTTAGCATCGATTAGCTGGCAGTCATGCCGTGACCAAATATGTCTGATTAGCACATACGTCAACAACATCAACAAAACTCACCTTTGTGATTTCGTTGACTTAATGGTTGCAAATGCATCTGTAGGTTATCCATACATCTCTGTGCCATGTCTGTCTTAGCATCGCCGGTCAAATGTGGAGACACTCTGGCACATTCAATGGGGGTCTGGCGGCAGATTTCTTGCCAGTGGTGCAACTTGAATCCCTCCCTGTTAGTGTTGTTACACCCTCCGACAACACACCCACGAGGCATGATGTCTCCAAGGTTCCAAAAAATAGTCGAAAAAACGGAAAATAACAGAGCTGAGACCCGGTGTTTGTAATGTGAAAATGAAAATGGTGGGTGTGTTACCTCGGTGACGTCACGTTCTGACGTCATCGCTAAAAGTCCGATAAACAGAAAGGCGTTCAATTCGCCAAAATTCACCCATTTAGAGTTCGGAAATCGGTTAAAAAAATACATGGTCTTTTTTCTGCAACATCAAGGTATATATTGACGCTTACATAGGTCTGCTGATAATGTTCCCCTTTAAAGAGTTTCAGTACATTCGCGTCCGACTTTTGTCCCCATGGAGAAGACACAAGGTTGTGTGATTGATGGGCAGACATAAGTCGGGTAATTGAAGGCTTCTTTCTCCGTCGACCATCCGTTTAATTGTCAATCAGTTCAACTTTGTGTCGCCCTCATCAGGCCGCCGCTAATGTAGAACCGCCACCTCATTACTAATCCCCGGACAGCACAGATTGCGATGATCATAATGGTGATCTATGTGGTCCCTATGTGTCGCTCGCTGAGAAGTAATGTCTCCACTCCGCCCCCCGTCCTCCTCGTTTACAACTTTCCTGTCCAAGTTTTTGCCGAGGACGTTGAGAGTCGAGCCGTTTTGCTTCTGTCTGACCTGAGAGCAAAAAAACACAAGTCCATGTCTTGGTTATGACCCGTTGTCCTCTGAATCAGCATTTTCTCACCCATTTTCATGCATGTTGTCTTTACTTCTGGGTTTTTAACCGGTAAAATCCAGTCCTTCTGGCAACCCTTTATTTGGAGATCACCTCTTAAGGATTCTTAAAGGCCTACTGAAATGAGATGTTCTTATTTAAACGGGGATAGCAGGTCCATTCTATATGTCATACTTCATCATTTCGCCATATTTTTGCTGAAAGGATTTAGTAGAGAACATCCACCATAAAGTTGGCAACTTTTGGTCGCTAATAAAAAAGCCTTGCCTGTACCGGAAGTAGCAGACGATGTGCGCGTGACGTCACGGGTTGTGGAGCTCCTCATATCTGAACATTGTTTACAATCATGGCCACCAGCAGCGAGAGCGATTCGGACCGAGAAAGCGAAGATTTCCCCCTTAATTTGAGCGAGGATGAAAGATTCGTGGATGAGGAAAGGGAGAGTGAAGGACTAGGAAAAAAAAAAAAAAGGTGACTTCAGTGGGACCGATTCAGATATTATAAGACACATTTACTAGGATAATTCTGGAAAATCCCATATCTGCTTATTGTGTTACTAGTGTTTTAGTGAGATTATAAAGTCATACCTGAAAGTTGGAGGGGTGTGGTGACCGCCAGTGTCTCTGATGGAAGCCATGGAGGAGCCAAGAAAGTCGCAGCTGCCTCTTTGACAGCTGCGAGAGGACGCAAGCTCTGCTCATGTCTCCGGTAAGAGCCGACTTATTACTGGGACGGCGTGGCGCAGTGGGAGAGTGGCCGTGCGCAACCTGAGGGTCCCTGGTTCAATCCCCACTTAGTACCAACCTCGTCACGTCCGTTGTGTCCTGAGCAAGACACTTCACCCTTGCTCCTGCTGGGTGCTAGTTAGCGCCGTGCATGGCAGCTCCCTCCATCAGTGTGTGAATGTGTGTGTGAATGGTTAAATGGTGAAGAAGTGTCAAAGCGCTTTGAGTACCTTGAAGGTAGAAAAGCGCTATATAAGTACAACCCATTTATTACCACAATTTTCTCACCAAAACCTGCCGGTTAACATGTGGTAAAGAAACATATTCGCTTGACCGCTCCGTTCTATATTAAAGCTTCCCAACAAACAAAGAAACACTGGCTGTGTTTTGGTTGCTAAAGGCAGCTGCAATCCACTGCTTTCCACCAACATCATTCTTCTTTGACGTCTCCATTATTCATTGAACACATTGCAAAAGATTCAGCAACACAGATGTCCAAAATACCGTGTAATTATGCGATTAAAGCAGACGTGCGTCAACATAAGCGTCATCATTCCGCAATGTTTTCAACAGGACACATCGCGGGAAATTTAAAATTGCAATTTAGTCAACTAAAGCGGCCGTATTGGCATGTGTTGCAATGTTAATATTTCATGATTGATGTATAAACTATCAGACTGCGTGGTCGCTAGTAGTGGCTTTAAGGATGTTTAAGGTCAGTCAGAGATGAAAAGAGAGGGAGAAGCATGGAGGATCCTCAGCATTCCTCGCTGCACAGTTTCCATGACTTGTTTCACAGCCAACCTCCGCTGCAATCCACCGCTTTCCACCAACAGCATTCTTCTTTGATGTCTCCATTATTAATTGAACAAATTGCAACAGATTCAGCAACACAGATGTCCAGAATACTGTGTAATTATGCGATTAATGCAGACGACTTTTAGCCGTGATCGGTGCTGGGATAAAATGTCCGCTCCAACCAAGCACGCGTCAACATAAGCGTCATCATTCCGGGACGTTTTCAACAGGAAACATAACGGGAAACTAAAAATTGCAATTTAGTAAACTAAAGCGGGCGTATTGGCATGTGTTGCAAAGTTAATATTTCATCATTGATATATAAACTATCAGACTGCGTGGTCGCTAGTAGTGGCTTTAAGGATGTTTAAGGTCAGTCAGAGATGAAAAGAGAGGGAGAAGCATGGAGGATCCTCAGCATTCCTCGCTGCACAGTTTCCATGACTTGTTTCACAGCCAACCTCCGCTGCAATCCACCGCTTTCCACCAACAGCATTCTTCTTTGATGTCTCCATTATTAATTGAACAAATTGCAACAGATTCAGCAACACAGATGTCCAGAATACTGTGTAATTATGCGATTAATGCAGACGACTTTTAGCCGTGATCGGTGCTGGGATAAAATGTCCGCTCCAACCAAGCACGCGTCAACATAAGCGTCATCATTCCGGGACGTTTTCAACAGGAAACATAACGGGAAACTAAAAATTGCAATTTAGTAAACTAAAGCGGGCGTATTGGCATGTGTTGCCAAGTTAATATTTCATCATTGATGTATAAACTATCAGACTGCGTGCTCGCTAGTAGTGGCTTTAAGGATGTTTAAGGTCAGTCAGAGATGAAAAGAGGGGGAGAATCATGGAGGATCCTCAGCATTCCTCGCTGCACAGTTTCCATGACTTGTTTCACAGCCAACCTTTGCTGCAATCCACCGCTTTCCACCAACAGCATTCTTCTTTGACGTCTCCATTATTAATTGAACAAATTGCAACAGATTCAGCAACACTGATGTCCAAAATACTGTGTAATTATGCGATTAATGCAGACGACTTTTAGCCGTGATCGGTGCTGGGATAAAATGTCCGCTCCAACCAAGCACGCGTCAACATAAGCGTCATCATTCCGCAATGTTTTCAACAGGAAACATAGCGGGAAATTAAAAATTGCAATTTAGTCAACTAAAGTGGCCGTATTGGCATGTGTTGCAATGTTAATATTTTATCATTGATATATAAACTATCAGACTGCGTGGTCGCTAGTAGTGGCTTTAAGGATGTTTAAGGTCCGTCAGAGATGAAAAGAGGGGGAGGATCATGGAGGATCCTCAGCATTCCTCGCTGCACAGTTTCCCTGACTTGTTTCACAGCCAACCTTTGCTGTTGTGACACCTGTTCCCCCCTCCCTGTACCCGCCGTCGATAACACGAATAGACATCAGCCTCCTGCAGGAACACCGGTAACCACGGTGATTATCCTGGCTTCCCCGCTGTGATTGGACAAGGGGAAGCTGATTGAGCCGAAAAGGCCAAGTTCCTCAAATTGAAGGCGCCGGGATCTGTGTACTCTCCCAGAGCAAAGGCTAATGCACATTTTCAACTGGAGGACTCGACGGAAAGGTAATGAGGTGCTCATCTAGGATAAGAAAGGGACGCCGTAAAGCACGATATCCCCTCGCCTTAAGGGGGGCCGGGGTCTGTGCGTCGGAAGAGGCCGGCTGATGAAGAGGGACCGGGCTTGGCCCGCCGAGGCAGGGACTGATGAGGTCAGAGAGGCCGGGCTCGGCTGGGCAGTGGATAAAAGAGTGCAGCAAGGCGGTGGAAGTCGCCAAAGGGCCAGGCGTCTCAGACCAGTGAAGCGGTAACGGGCAAAGCTCAGGGGGGAGTCAGCCAGGAGAGTCCAACAAACGAGTGAACAATTGCGGCAGTTTGACTGGAAGATGGAGAGAGCACACGGACGGCTGGAAAGAAGTCGAGGAAGGAAAACGAGGGACGGGCGGCGAAGGTCTTTGGTGAAGATGACGTCACAGCATTGGCATGAGGTTGGAGAATATTCTAGGACAGGGGTCGCCAACCTTTTTGAAACCAAGAGCTACTTTTGGGTACTGATTAATGCCAAAGGCTACCAGTTTGATACACTCTTCAATAAATTGCCAGAAATAGCCAATTTGCTCAATTTACCTTGAAAAAATAAATCTATATCACGGTGGCAGAGGGGTTAGTGCATCTGCCTCACAATACGAAGTTCCTGCAGTCCTGGGTTCAAATCCAGGCTCGGGATCTTTCTGTGTGGAGTTTGCATGTTCTCCCCGTGAATGCGTGGGTTCCCTCCGGGTACTCCGGCTTCCTCCCATTTCTAAAGACATGCACCTGGGGATAGGCCCCTCCCACCTCCAAAGACATGCACCTGGGGATAGGCCCCTCCCACCTCCAAAGACATGCACCTGGGGATAGGTTGATTGGCAACACTAAATGGTCCCTAGTGTGTGAATGTTGTCTGTCTATCTGTGTTGGCCCTGCGATGAGGTGGCGACTTGTCCAGGGTGTACCCTGCCTTCCGCCTGATTGTAGCTGAGATAGGCGCCAGCGCCCCCCGCAGCCCCGAAAGGGAATAAGCGGTAGAAAATGGATGTATGGATGTAAAAAATGGGTGTTTCTGTCTGTCATTCTGTCGGATATTTTTTTGTAGGGAATAAATGATGAAAAAAACACTTAATTGAACTTTTTAAAAGAGGAGAAAACTCGAAAAAAATGAAAATGAAATTTTGAAACATAGTTTATCTTCAATTTTGACTCTTTAAAATTCCATCCATCCATCCATTTTCTACCGCTTATTCCCTTCCGGGGTGGCGGGGGGCGCTGGCGCCTATCTCAGCTACAATCGGGCGGAAGGCAGGGTACACCCTGGACAAGTCGCCACCTCTTCGCAGGGCCAACACAGATATTCAAAATTCAACCGAAAAAAATTAAGAGAAAATTAGCTATTTCGAATCTTTTTGAAAAAATAAAAAAAATAATATATGGAACATCATTAATATTTTTTCCGGATTAAGATTAACTTTACAATTTTAATGACATGATTTAAATAGGTTAAAAAATCAAATCTGCACTTTGTTAAAATATATAACAAATTGGACCAAGCTACATTTCTAACAAAGACAAATCATTATTTCTTCTAGATTTTCCAGAACAAATTTTTTTAAATGAAATGGGAACGGCGTGGCGCAGTGGGAGAGTGGCCGTGCGCAACCCGAGCGTCCCTGGTTCAATTCCCACCTAGTACCAACCTCGTCACGTCCGTTGTGTCCTGAGCAAGACACTTCACCCTTGCTCCTGATGGGTGCTGGTTGGCGCCTTGCATGCCAGCTCCCTCCATCAGTGTGTGAATGTGTGTGTGAATGTGGAAGTAGTGTCAAAGCGCTTTGAGTACCTTGAAGGTAGAAAAGCGCTATACAAGTACAACCCATTTATCATTTATTATTTAAATTCAAAAGACTTTGAAATAAGATTTAAATTTGATTCTCCAGATTTTCTAGATTTGCCAGAATATTTTTTTAAAATTTGAATCATAATAAGTTTGAAGAAATATTTCACAAATATTCTTCGTCGAAAAAACAGAAGCTAAAATTAAGAATTCAATTAAAATGTATTTATTATTCTTTACAATAAAAAAAAAAAAAAAATTACTCGGACATTGATTTAAATTGTCAGGAAAGAAGAGGAAGGAATTTAAAAGGTAAAAAGGTATATGTGTTTAAAAATCCTACATTTTTTTAAGGTTGTATTTTTTCTCAAAATTTGTCTTTCCGAAAGTTATAAGAAGAAAAGTGAAAAAATAAATGAATTTATTTAAACAAGTGAAGACCAAGTCTTTAAAATATCTTCTTGGATTTTCAAATTCTATTTGAGTTTTGTTTCTCTTAGAATTAGTGAAGTGAAGTGAATTATATTTTTTTTCTCTAGTGACTCAAAGCGCTTTACATAGTGAAACCCAATATCTAAGTTACATTTAAAGCAGTGTGGGTGGCACTGGGAGCAGGTGGGTAAAGTGTCTTGCCCAAGGACACAACGGCAGTGACTAGGATGGCGGAAGCGGGAATCGAACCTGCAACCCTCAAGTTGCTGGCACGGCCACTCTACCAACCGAGCTATACCGTCGAGCGAAGTGAGACCAGCTTGCTAGTAAATAAATCCAATTAAAAAAATAGAGGCAGCTCACTGGTAAGTGCTGCTATTTCAGCTATTTTTAGAACAGGCCAGCGGGCTTTATGATGATTTTACGGACCGTAGATGGTAAAATCCCTAAATTCCTTGCAATAGCTCGTTGAGAAATGTTCAAAAACTGTTTGACAATTTGCTTAAAAATTGGCAACCCTCACCCCATCCTTGTTTGTGAATGACTTAGCATTTCATGGAAGCTGCTTTTATAGCCAATCATGGCACCCACCTGTTCCCAATTAGCCTGCACACCTGTGGGATGTTCCAAATAAGTGTTTGATGAGCATTCCTCGACTTTATCAGTATTTATTGCCACCTTTCCCAACTTCTTTGTCACGTGTTGCTGGCATCAAATTTTTAAATTAATTATTATTTTAAAAAAAATAAATAAATAAAGTTTATGAGTTTGAACATCAAATATGTTGTCTTTGTAGCATATTCAACTGAATATGGCTTGAAAAGGATTTGCAAATCATTGTATTCTGTTTATATTGACATCTAACACCATTTCCCAACTCATATGGAAACGGGGTTTGTACATTTCTCAATAATCGTACTTATTATGGTATAAATTGATTGAGATGATAAATTTGCAAGGTGTTTTCCAATATAAACCACAAACACACACACACACACACACACACACACACACACACAATGTATATTGGTGTGTTCAAACCTCTCTGCTTTGCAGTCTCTGATGCTGCTTGAGAAAGTGGTCCGTATATTTCCCAGCTAATTTACTGGAGAAACTATGCGGCACTTGAGCTCGGACAATTGAACACCCACCCACAGAAACGCACACACACACACACACACACACTAACACACACACTTGCACACTAACGCAGGAACAAGCATCTACAGCTGCCGTTAAAGTCCTACTGAAAGCCACTACCACGCAGTCTGATAGTTTATATATCAATGATGAAATATTAACATTGCAACACATGCCAATACGCCCGCTTTAGTTTACTAAATTGCAATTCAAAATTTCCTGCAAAGTATCCTGTCGAAAACGTCGCGGAATGATGACATGTGCGCGTGACGTCACTGATTGTAGCGGACATTTGGATCCAGCACCGCTCACAGCTATAAGTAGTCTGCTTTAATCGCATAATTACACAGTATTCTGGACATTTGTGTTGCTGAATCTTTTGCAATTTGTTCCATTAATAATGGAGACGTCAAAGAAGAATGCTGTTGGTGGAAAGCCGTTTGTTGCAGCCGGCTGTAGCAACACAAACATTTTGTTTGTGTTGATGACGCTTATGATGACATGTGTGCGTGACGTCACCGGTTGTAGC
The DNA here is from genome assembly GCF_033978795.1 of Nerophis ophidion. Taxonomy (NCBI): domain Eukaryota; kingdom Metazoa; phylum Chordata; class Actinopteri; order Syngnathiformes; family Syngnathidae; genus Nerophis; species Nerophis ophidion. The sequence goes on from NC_084621.1 coordinate 7,684,201, forward strand.
GGACATGTTCTTCCAGCACCGATCACGGCTAAAAGTTGTCTGCTTTAATCGCATAATTACACAGTATTCTGGACATTTGTGTTGCTGAATCTTTTGCAATTTGTTTCATTAATAATGGAGACGTCAAAGAAGAATGCTGTTGGTGGAAAGCGGTGTGTTGCAGCCGGCTGTAGCAACACAAACACAGCCGGTGTTTCTTGGTTTGTTGTGAAGCTTTAATATGGAACAGAGCGGTCAAGCGAACATGGTTTTCTACCACATGTCAACCGGCAGGTTTCGGTGAGAAAATTTCGGTAATAAGTCGGCTCTTACCGGAGACATGAGTGGAGCTTGCGTCCTCCTGCAGCTGTCAAAGAGGCAGCTGCAACTTTCTTTGCTCTTCCATCAGAGACACTGGCGGTCACCACACCCCTCCGACTTTCAGGTATAACTTTATAATCTCACTAAAACACTAGCAACACGATAAGCAGATAAGGGATCTTCCAGAATTTTCCTCGTAAATGTGTCTAATAACATCTGAATCGCTCCCACTGCCTTCACCTTTTTGTTTTCTTCTTCTAGTCCTTCACTCTCACTTTCCTCATCCATGAATCTTTCATCCTCACTCAAACTAATGGGAAAATTGCCGGTGTTTCTTTGTTTGTTGTGAAGCTTCAATATGGAACAGAGCGGTCAAGCGAACATGTTTCTTTACCACATGTCAACTGGCAGGTTTCGGTGAGAAAATTGTGGTAATAAGTCGGCTCTTACCGGAGACATGAGCAGAGCTTGCATCCTCCTGCAGCTGTCCTAGAGGCAGCTGCAACTTTCTTTGCTCTTCCATCAGAGACACTGGCGGTCACCACACCCCTCCGACTTTCAGGTATAACTTTATAATCTCACTAAAACACTAGCAACACGATAAGCAGATAAGTGATCTTCCAGAATTTTCCTCGTAAATGTGTCACATAACATCTGAATCGCTCCCACTGCCTTCACCTTTTTGTTTTCTTCTTCTAGTCCTTCACTCTCACTTTCCTCATCCATGAATCTTTCATCCTCACTCAAACTAATGGGAAAATTGCCTGTGTTTCTTTGTTTGTTGTGAAGCTTCAATATGGAACAGAGCGGTCAAGCGAACATGTTTCTTTACCACATGTCAACTGGCAGGTTTCGGTGAGAAAATTGTGGTAGTAAGTCGGCTCTTACCGGAGACATGAGCAGAGCTTGCGTCCTCCCGCAGCTGTCAAAGAGGCAGCTGCGACTTTCTTTGCTCTTCCATCAGAGACACTGGCGGTCACCACACCCCTCCGACTTTCAGGTATAACTTTATAATCTCACTAAAACCCTAGCAACACAATAAGCAGATAAGGGATCTTCCAGAATTTTCCCTGTAAATGTGTCTAATAACATCTGAATCGCTCCCACTGCCTTCGCCTTTTTTTTTTCTTCTTCTAGTCCTTCACTCTAACTTCCCTCATCCATGAATCTTTCATCCTCACTCAAACTAATGGGGAAATTGCCGGTGTTTCTTTGTTTGTTGTGAACCTTTAATATGGAACAGAGCGGTCAAGCGAACATGTTTCTTTACCACATGTCAACTGGCAGGTTTCGGTGAGAAAATTGTGGTAATAAGTCGGCTCTTACCGGAGACATGAGCAGAGCTTGCATCCTCCTGCAGCTGTCCTAGAGGCAGCTGCAACTTTCTTTGCTCTTCCATCAGAGACACTGGCGGTCACCACACCCCTCCGACTTTCAGGTATAACTTTATAATCTCACTAAAACACTAGCAACACGATACGCAGATAAGGGATCTTCCAGAATTTTCCTCGTAAATGTGTCACATAACATCTGAATCGCTCCCACTGCCTTCACCTTTTTGTTTTCTTCTTCTAGTCCTTCACTCTCACTTTCCTCATCCATGAATCTTTCATCCTCACTCAAACTAATGGGAAAATTGCCGGTGTTTCTTTGTTTGTTGTGAAGCTTCAATATGGAACAGAGCGGTCAAGCGAACATGTTTCTTTACCACATGTCAACTGGCAGGTTTCGGTGAGAAAATTGTGGTAATAAGTCGGCTCTTACCGGAGACATGAGCAGAGCTTGCGTCCTCCCGCAGCTGTCAAAGAGGCAGCTGCGACTTTCTTTGCTCTTCCATCAGAGACACTGGCGGTCACCACACCCCTCCGACTTTCAGGTATAACTTTATAATCTCACTAAAACCCTAGCAACACAATAAGCAGATAAGGGATCTTCCAGAATTTTCCCCGTAAATGTGTCTAATAACATCTGAATCGCTCCCACTGCCTTCGCCTTTTTTTTTTCTTCTTCTAGTCCTTCACTCTAACTTCCCTCATCCATGAATCTTTCATCCTCACTCAAACTAATGGGGAAATTGCCGGTGTTTCTTTGTTTGTTGTGAACCTTTAATATGGAACAGAGCGGTCAAGCGAACATGTTTCTTTACCACATGTCAACTGGCAGGTTTCGGTGAGAAAATTGTGGTAATAAGTCGGCTCTTACCGGAGACATGAGCGGAGATCGCGTCCTCCCGCAGCTGTCAAAGAGGCAGCTGCGACTTTCTTTGCTCTTCCATCAGAGACACTGGCGGTCACCACACCCCTCCGACTTTCAGGTATAACTTTATAATCTCACTAAAACACTAGTAACACAATAAGCAGATAAGCAGATAAGGGATCTTCCAGAATTTTCCTCGTAAATGTGTCTAATAACATCTGAATCGCTCCAACTGCCCTCTTCTTCTTTTTGTTTTCTTCTTCTAGTCCTCCACTCCAACTTTCCTCATCCACAAATCTTTCATCCTTGCTCAAATAAATGGGGAAATTGTCGCTTTCTCGATCCGAATCGCTCTGGCTGCCGGTGGCCATGATTGTAAACAATGTTCAGATGTGAGGAGCTCCACAACCCGTGACGTCACGCGCACATCGTCTGCTACTTCCGGTACAGGCAAGGCTTTTTTATTAGCGACCAAAAGTTGCAAACTTTATCATCGATGTTCTCTACTAAATCCTTTCAGTAAAAATATGGCAATATGGCGAAATGATGAAGTATGACACATAGAATGGAGCTGCTATCCCCGTTTAAATAAGAACATCTCATTTCAGTAGGCCTTTAAGAATCCTTCCTCCTATCATTCGCGTTAATAGTTTAGATTGGATGAGTTTGTCGCTTCCTGGGATTTGCCAGTCAAAGCTGAACACAACCTGCAGGGAAATCAGACGGAGATTTTCACGAGGCGACGACAACACAACAAGGAGGCCTCGGATGAGTTTTCTATCTGGGAGAAGAAGAAAAAAAAAACTAAATAAAAAAACAACCTCTGCCCGTCCGTCCCTGGAGTGGTGAATTCATTTAGCCATCACCACTTCTGGCAAGAAAGCGCTCACGTCGGCGCCTACGATTCTCTCTTTTTATTTTGATTACTTCTCTTTATGTCCTTTCTGTTTAAGAGCTTTTATCACTAAGTGTAATTTCAAGGAAGGTTTTCTGCGATCACTTTGACGGATGTGTTTTGTCACATGGGTGGCGTGTTTGGTTTCGCAGGGTCGCACTTTGTCCAACTCACTTAAATAACAATAATAATACATTTTACTTGTAAACAATAACACTTTATATTGAGCAAATAACCTCAAAGTGCTACAGTGTATTAAAAATAATAAAAAAGATGATACAAATAAGTCAATCAATCAATGTTTATTCATGTAGTCCTAAATAACAAGTGTCTCAAAGGGCTGCACAAGCCACAACGACATCATCGGTGGAAATCCAGTCCATAGTGGATCTAACATAATAGTGAGAGTCCAGTCCATAGTGGATCTAACATAATAGTGAGAGTCCAGTCCATAGTGGATCCAACATAATAGTGAGAGTCCAATCCATAGTGGATCTAACATAATAGTGAGAGTCCAATCCATAGTGGATCTAACATAATGGCGAAAGTCTAGTCCATAATGGATCTAACATAATAATAGTCCATAGTCTATAGTCGAGCTAACATAATAGTGAGAATCCAGTCCATAGTGGATCTCACATAATGGTGAGAGTCCAGTCCATAGTGGATCTAACATAATAATAGTCCATAGTCCATAGTGGATCTAACATAATAGTGTGAGAGTCCAGTCCATAGTGGACCTAACATAATAGTGAGAGTCCAGTCCATAGTGGATCCAACATAATAGTGAGAGTCAAGTCCATAGTGGATCTAACATAATAGTGAGAGTCCAGTCCATAGTGGATCCAACATAATAGTGAGAGTCCAGTCCATAGTGGATCTAACATAATAGTGAGAGTCCAGTCCATAGTGGATCTAACATAATAGTGTGAGAGTCCAGTCTATAGTGGATCTAACATAATAGCGAGAGTCCAGTCCATAGTGGATCTAACATAATAGTGTGAGAGTCCAGTCCATAGTGGATCTAACATAATAGTGAGAGTCCAGTCCATAGTGGATCTAACACAATAGTGAGAGTCCAGTCCATAGTGAATTTAACATAATAGTGAGAGTCCAGTCCATAGTGGATCTAACATAATAGTGAGAGTCCAATCCATAGTGGATCTAACATAATGGCGAAAGTCCAGTCCATATTGGATCTAACATAATAATAGTCCATAGTCTATAGTCGAGCTAACATAATAGTGAGAATCCAGTCCATAGTGGATCTCACATAATGGTGAGAGTCCAGTCCATAGTGGATCTAATATAATAATAGTCCATAGTCCATAGAGGATCTAACATAATAGTGTGAGAGTCCAGTCCATAGTGGACCTAACATAATAGTGAGAGTCCAGTCCATAGTGGATCCAACATAATAGTGAGAGTCCAGTCCATAGTGGATCTAACATAATAGTGAGAGTCCAGTCCATAGTGGATCCAACATAATAGTGAGAGTCCAGTCCATAGTGGATCTAACATAATAGTGAGAGTCCAGTCCATAGTGGATCTAACATAATAGTGAGAGTCCAGTCCATAGTGGATCCAACATAATAGTGAGAGTCCAGTCCATAGTGGATCTAACATAATAGTGAGAGCCCAGTCCATAGTGGATCTAACATAATAGTGAGAGTTCAGTCCATAGTGGATCTAACATAATAGTGTGAGAGTCCAGTCCATAGTGGATCTAACATAATAGTGAGAGTCCAGTCCATAGTGGATCTAACATAACCACCTGAGGGCACCAGATTGTGGATGCTTTTAAAAAAGGCTTAAAACACCCCTTTAAAAAATACAACAACATTTTATCTTAGATATATGTGTGCTAGCTCTAGTTTTTATTTTATTTGACCATTTATTTTACTACAATCAGGCGCCAGCGCCCCCCTGTGACTCCAAAAGGGAATAAGCAGTAGAAAATGGATGGATGGGCGGGCATTTATTTTACTTGTTGGCATCAGCTGTTTGTGGTTCTAGTGTTGTTGTTTTTTTAAATGCACGTTTGAGTTTGTTTGTTCAATGTAATGTACTTTTACAAATAAAATATACTATTAAAATGTGGATGTTTTGAACTAGCCTGCAATATATTGTACGTCAGATAATTTGATAGTCTTTGGGTTGGAAACGCCCACAAATTCAGTGACGGCTGCCATTAATTACTTGAAAAAAAATGACGGCACTTCTGGGACTTGGCAGAAAGAGCACTTAAAGGGGAACATTATAACAATTTCAAAAGGGTTAAAAACAATACAAATCAGTTCCCAGTGGCTTGTTGTGTTTTTTGAAGTTTTTTTCAAAATTTTACCGGTCCCGGAATATCCCTAAAAAAGGCTTTAAAGTGCTTGATTTGCAGTATTTGCGAGGCGACTATCCATTTCCCTGTGACGTCACACAGTGCTGCCAATGTAAACAAACAATGGGAATACCACAGCAAGATATAGCGACATTAGCTCGGATTCAAACTCGGATTTCAGCGACTTAAGCGATTCAACAGATTACGCATGTATTGAAACAGATGGTTGGAGTATGAAAGTATTGAAGAAGAAACTGAAGCTATTGAGCGAATAGCTATTGATGCTATTGATAGCCATAGCATGGCCGAATAGCTGCGTTAGCATTGCCGGTAAAATGTGCGGACCAAACGATCAGGACTTTCGCATCTTTTGACACTGGAGCAACTTAAATCCGTCGATTGGTAAGTGTTTGTTTCGCATTAAATGTGGGTGGAAGGAAACGTAATATAGTTGCAAATGCATCTGCAGGTTATCCATACATCTCTGTGCCATGCCTGCTTTAGCATCGCCGGTAAATAGCATGTTAGCATCGATTAGCCTAGCATGTTAGCATCGGTTAGCTGGCAGTCAACATCAACAAAACTCACCTTTGTGATTTCCTTGACTATCGTTTCAAATGCATCTGCAGGTTATCCATACATCTCTGTGCCATGTCTGTCTTAGCATCGCCGGTCAAATGTGGAGACACTCTGGTACATTCAATGGGGGTCTGGCGGCAGACACTTTGGCATCTTGGGGCCAGTGGTGCAACTTGAATCCCTCCCTGTTAGTGTTGTTACACCCTCCGACAACACACCCACGAGGCATGATGTCTCCAGGGTTCCAAAAAATAGTCGAAAAAACGGAAATCAACAGAGCTGAGACCCGGTGTTTGTAACGTGTTGAAAATGAAAATGGTGGGTGTGTTACCTCGGCGACGTCACATTCTGACGTCATCGCCTCCAGCGCGATAAACAGAAAAGCGTTTAATTCGCCAAAATTCACCCATTTAGAATTCGGAAATCGGTTGGAAAAATAGATGGTCTTTTTTCTGCACCATCAAGGTATATATTGACGCTTACATAGGTCTGCTGATAATGTTCCCCTTTTAGCTTGCCGGCGGTGTTGTGTTTTAGATGTGAAGGGGGACTGCTGGGCCCTAATTTTAGATGTGAAGGAGGACTGCTGGGCCCTAAATTTAGATGTAAAGGAGGACTGCTGGGCCCTAATTTTAGATGTGAAGGAGGACTGCTGGGCCCTAATTTTAGATGTAAAGGTGGACTGCTGGGCCCTAATTTTTGATGTGAAGGAGGGCTGCTGGGCCCTAATTGTGGATGTAAAGGAGGACTGCTGGGCCCTAATTTTAGATGTGAAGGAGGACTGCTGGGCCCTAATTTTAGATGTGAAGGAGGACTGCTGGGCCCTAATTTTAGATGTGAAGGAGGACTGCTGGGCCCTAATTTTAGATGTGAAGGAGGACTGCTGGGCCCTAATTTTAGATGTGAAGGAGGACTGCTGGGCCCTAATTTTAGATGTAAAGGAGGACTGCTGGGCCCTAATTTTAGATGTAAAGGAGGACTGCTGGGCCCTAATTTTAGATGTGAAGGAGGACTGCTGGGCCCTAATTTTAGATGTGAAGGAGGACTGCTGGGCCCTAATTTTAGATGTGAAGGAGGACTGCTGGGCCCTAATTTTAGATGTGAAGGAGGACTGCTGGGCCCTAATTTTAGATGTGAAGGAGGACTGCTGGGCCCTAATTTTAGATGTGAAGGAGGGCTGCTGGGCCCTAATTTTAGATGTGATGGAGGACTGCTGGGCCCTAATTTGACTCTCCTTACTTACTTGGGCTTTTCTTCAGACACCCGCAGAAGTGTGCCGTCATCCACTTCATTAGCCAACCGCAAACAAGCATTAATTAGAGCCCGTTAATCAGCCACGCATTAAAACAAAGCAGAGACCCCCCGAGCGCTTGTAGGAGGTGAAGAACAAAACAAAAGATGGACAAAGACGATGAAAAGCAGCATGAGAGGGAAGGGGGAAAAAAAGAAAAAAAAGAAATCGCTGTAGCTGTGGTTTTTATCTTCCCGGGTTGTGATTGACCGCACTTTTTTATTGGAAATTCACAAGGTCATCAATTCACGCTCGGCCTGCATGAAGGAGGCGGGGGCGGGGGTGGAGGTGGGGGGTGGGGGGTGCACAAACTCTGCAGAAGCTAAGACAAAAGCCTCCATTTGAACTGGCGTTGAGATTGTTTCCGCAGGGCTCGCCGCAGTTGGCGGGAACGGTTTAAAAAAACGACCTTGTGGGGGACGCGTCGGCTGATTCCCTCCCAGGATGCAGTTTGTGCCGCACAGCTGGGGCGAATGGAGCACGAGATGAGGGGGTTGAGGGTGGGGGAGGGGGGGGGGGGCGTCACAGCTAGCTACATTTCCACCTCAGCGCTTCGGTTCACTTTGGTGGACAAAAACCCAAAACCAGTGAAGTCGGCACGTTGTGTAATTCTTAAATACAAACAGAAGACGATGATTTGCCAAACCCTTTCAATCCTTTTATTTTGAACTTTGCATCTACAACAGTCCGGATGGTTCTTTTCCCTCTTTGACACGACGTCTTGGCGCTGTCTTGCTGAAATAAGCAGGGGCGTCCATGATTATTGAAAAAATAAATAAATAAATAACTTAGATTTATATCGCGCTTTTCTAGACACTCAAAGCGCTCACAGAGACGTTGGAACCCATCATTCATTCACACCTGGTGGTGGTAAGCAACATCCGTAGCCACAGCTGCCTTGGGGTAGACTGACGGAAGCGTGGCTGCCAGTTTGCGCCTACGGCCCCTCCGACCACCACCAATCATTCATTCATCATTCATTCACCAGTGTGAACAGCACCGGGGGCAAAGGGTGAAGTGTCCTGCCCAAGGACACAACGGCAGCGATTTTTTGGATGTCAATAGGTGGGAAGCGAACCTGCTACCCTCAGGTTTCTGGCCAGCCGCTCTACCCACTACACCATGCCGCATTCAAATACCATCCTAAAACTCATTTGTATACTTTAGCCTTTTAATAGACCCTTTTTTTTAGACCAGTTGATCTGCCGTTTCTTTTCTTTTCTGCTCCGGCCCACTCTCCCTTGTGGAAGGGTGGGGGGGACGGAGGGGGGGGCACAGGTCCGGTGGCCATGTATGAAGTGCTGGCTGTCCAGAGTCCGGACCCAGGGCTGGACCGCTCACCTGTGCATCGGTTGGGGCCCATCCCGTCACCCCTCATGATGGTCTCCTGTTGGCCCCACTATGGACTGGACTCTCACTGTTATGTTAGATCCACTATGGACTGGACTCTCACACTATTATGTTAGATCCACTATGGACTGGACTCTCACTATTATGTTAGATCCACTATGGACTGGACTCTCACTATTATGTTAGATCCACTATGGACTGGACTCTCACTATTATGTTAGATCCACTATGGACTGGACTCTCACACTATTATGTTAGATCCACTATGGACTGGACTCTCACATTATTATGTTAGATCCACTATGGACTGGACTCTCACTATTATGTTAGATCCACTATGGACTGGACTCTCACTATTATGTCTTGCGATATTTTCCCTCACTACTACAGAGTAATGTCTTGAACTGTCATGGATGTTGCCCCCCCACCCCCATCAGGTCTAGCAGCAGCACCACTTTCGCTCGAGTCCATAGACACGCTGGTATCGCCTGGGTTCATCTGTCAGGGGAATAACGTTATCGTGGACTCGCAGAAGGACCAGGCCACTCTCCGGAAGACTTCCCCAGCCTGAAGAGACATGTAGTTTAGTTCCTAGCAACCGAGCGGCACCCGCTGGTGTATTGAGACATGAAGCGGGCGGTGGTCCTGCAGTAAAGCTTCCGTCCAGCGATATAAAGGCCATGCTTCTATCCTGAGAGCCGCATGGTGTTTCGCACGGCAAGGCGCTGTCATCACGTTGAATGGCTGTACAGTCGGAAAGCTCCTTGCTGCAAGGAAAGTAATAACAGCGAGCTTCGGGGGGGCGGGGGCTATGTTTGGGTTTTTTCTCTTCATAAGTGCCAAGATGGAGACCATGCCATTCTCCTTTGTTCTATAAATACAAACTACAGTGGCTGTGTTCTTTCTAAATGTTTTAACTATTTTCCTTCATTTTAAACATTGAAAATATAGGTAGAAAATGGATGGAGTCCTTTAGGCTGGTGTTTTTCAACTGAGATGCAGTCTGGTGTGCCGTGGGAAATATGTCATTTCACTTATTTTTTATTTTTTTTTGCAAAGTAGTAATTCCATCCATCCATCCATCTTCTTCCGCTTATCCGAGGTCGGGTCGCGGGGGCAGCAGCCTAAGCAGGGAAACCCAGACTTCCCTCTCTCCAGCCACTTCGTCTAGCTCTTCCCGGGGGATCCCGAGGCGTTCCCAGGCCAGCCGGGAGACATAGTCTTCCCAACGTGTCCTGGGTCTTCCCCGTGGCCTCCTACCGGTTGGACGTGCCCTAAACACCTCCCTCGGGTGGCATCCTGACCAGATGACCGAACCACCTCATCTGGCTCCTCTCGATGTGGAGGAGCAGCGGCTTTACTTTGAGTTCCTCCCGGATGGCAGAGCTTCTCACCCTATCTCTAAGGGAGAGACCCAAACTCATTTGGGCCGCTTGTACCCGTGATCTTATCCTTTCGGTCATGACCCAAAGCTCATGACCATAGGTGAGGATGGGAACGTAGATCGACCGGTAAATTGAGAGCTTTGCCTTCCGGCTCAGCTCCTTCTTCACCACAACGGATCGGTACAACGTCCACATTACTGAAGACGCCGCACCGATCCGCCTGTCGATCTCACCATCCACTCTTCCCTCACTCGTGAACAAAACTCCGAGGTACTTGAACTCCTCCACTTGGGGCAGGGTCTCCTCCCCAACCCGGAGATGGCACTCCACCCTCTTCCGGGCGGGAACCATGGACTCGGACTTGGAGGTGCTGATTCTCATTCCGGTCGCTTCACACTCGGCTGCGAACCGATCCAGTGAGAGCTGAAGATCCCGGTCAGATGAAGCCATCAGGACCACATCATCTGCAAAACGCAGAGACCTAATCCTGCGGTCACCAAACCGGAACCCCTCAACGCCTTGACTGTGCCTAGAAATTCTGTCCATAAAAGTTATGAACAGAATGGGTGACAAAGCACAGCCTTGGCGGAGTCCAACCCTCACTGGAAACGTGTCCGACTTACTGCCGGCAATGCGGACCAAGCTCTGGCACTGATCATACAGGAAGTGGACCGCCACAATAAGACAATCCAATAACTAGTAATTATAGTCTGCAAATAATTTGCCGTTGTTTTTCTGAGTTAAGTCTTTGTTTTAAAGGCCTACTGAACTGAGATGTTCTTATTTAAACGGGGATAGCAGCTCCATTCTATGTGTCATACTTCATCATTTCGCCATATTGCCATATTTTTGCTGAAAGGATTTAGTAGAGAACATCTACGATAAATTCCGCAACTTTCTGTGTTAAGAGAAAAGCCCCGCCTTTACCGGAAGTCGCAGACGATGACGTCACATGTTTGATGGCTCCTCACGTCCTCACATTGTTTTTAATGGGGGCCTCCAACAAAAAGTGCTATTCGGACCGAGAAAACGACATTTTCCCCATTAATTTGAGAGAGGATGAAAGATTCGTGTTTGAGGATATTGATGGCGATGGACTAGAAAAAAAAAGTTTAAAAAAATAAAAAATGCGATTGCATTGGGACGGATTCAGATGTTTTTAGACACATTTACTAGGAACATTCTGGGAAATCCCTTATCTTTCTATTGTGTTGCTAGTGTTTTAGTGAGTTTAACAGTACCTGATAGTCGGAGGTGTGTGTCCACGGGTGTCTTGACGCCAGTGTCTCAGGGAAGTCGACGGCAGCTTTATGGACGGCACAAGCTCAGCTGATCTCCGGTAAGAAGCGACTTTTTACCACAATTTTCTCCCCGAAGCCTGCCAGTTGACATTCGGTCGGGATTCATGTTCGCTTGACCGCTGTGATCCATAGTAAAGTTTCACCTCCGGGAATTTTAAACAAGGAATCACCGTGTGTTTGTGTGGCTAAAGGCTAAAGCTTCCCAACTCCATCTTTCTACTTTGACTTCTCCAATATTAATTGAACAAATTACAAAAAATTCTGCAACACAGATGTCCAAAATACTGTGTAATTATGCGGTTAAAGCAGACGACTTTTAGCTGTGTGTGTGTGCAGCGCTCATATTTCCTAACAGCCCGTGACGTCACGCGAACACATCATCATTATGCGACGTTTTCAAGAAGAAACTCCCGGGAAATTTTAAATTGCAATTTAGTAAACTAAAGCGGCCGTATTGGCATGTGTTGCAATGTTAATATCTCATCATTGATATATAAACTATCAGACTGCGTGGTCGCTAGTAGTGGCTTTCAGTAGGCCTTCAAGGGACAATGCACAGAAACATTAAGCTCAAAGACGGATATGTTCTGTACCAGATTATAGCTAAATAGCTCATTTCCATCTGGCTACCTAAATTAAAGGGATACAAAATCATGCAGTAAAATTATGACAATAAAATCATATCATAGCATGTAATCAAATTAAGAAAAGTCATCGAATGCCCTTTCATGGACACATACTTAATATACAATACAACCACCCCTCCTTTACATCATAACACAAAGACAATACATGCTCTTGTTCACATCTGTCATCATTTCTAATAACAACCACGATTTTAACAAACACACCTCACAATTTACAACAAAAATGCTCTCATGGATAAATATAATACACATTAAGTTCCATCCATCCATCCATTTTCTTCCACTTATTCCCTTCGGGGTTGCGGGTCTGCGCTGTAGCCTTGATCTGTCAAACATAGAGCTCACCCTATTTTTTATTTTTTATTTTTTTATTTCATTTATTTTTTTTTTTTTGCTCACCTTATTGACAGTTTGAGCAGCTTGGATCGCTCCAGAGCCACCTTTTGACTTCAATTGTGAATGATCTGTTAGACTTTTCTAGTTTGTTGTGAGATGGTTCCAATCCTTTATGAAAAGGCTGATTGTGTGTGACAATCATTGGTAAACATTAACTATGCAACATTTTGACCCAAAAAAAAACACCATTAAATCTTATGTAGACCACAAAGAAGTGCTTTAAATTTAGAAATAAATAAAAATAATATGACCCCTTTAATGATGATGTGGTCCTGATGGCTTCATCTGGCCGGGATCTTCAGCTCTCGCTGGATCGGTTCGCAGCCGAGTGTGAAGCGACCGGAATGAGAATCAGCACCTCCAAGTCCGAGTCCATGGTTCTCGCCCGGAAAAGGGTGGAGTGCCATCTCCGGGTTGGGGAGGAGACCCTGCCCCAAGTGGAGGAGTTCAAGTACCTAGGAGTCTTGTTCACCAGTGAGGGAAGAGTGGATTGTGAGATCGACAGGCGGATCAGTGCGGCGTCTTCAGTAATGTGGATGCTGTATCGATCCGTTGTGGTGAAGAAGGAGCTGAGCCGGAAGGCAAAACTCTCAATTTACTGGTCGATCTACGTTCCCATCCTCACCTATGGTCATGAGCTTTGGGTCATGACAGAAAGGACAAGATCACGGGTACAAGCGACCCAAATGAGTTTGGGTCTCTCCCTTAGAGATAGGGTGAGAAGCTCTGCCATCCGGGAGGAACTCAAAGTAAAGCCGCTGCTCCTCCACATGGAGAGGAGCCAGATGAGGTGGTTCGGGCATCTGGTCAGGATGCCACCCGAACGCCTCTCGGAGAAGTTGTTTAGGGCACGTCAGACCGGTAGGAGGCCACGGGGAAGACCCAGGACACGTTGGGAAGACTATGTCTCCCGGCTGGCCTGGGAACGCCTCGGGATCCCCCGGGAAGAGTTGGACGAAGTGGCTGAGGAGAGGGACGTCTGGGCTTCCTTGCTTAGGCTGCTGCCCCCGCGACCCGACCTTGGATAAGCGGAAGAAGATGGATGGATGGATGGATGGATGGATGGATGACCCATTTAATGCGCCTTAAAATCCGCTATGCCTTTTGAATGAAAATAGACCTGACTAGACCCGCTCATCGGCAGTGCACCTTGTAATCCGGTGCGCCCTATGGTCCAAAAAATATGGTATTAATTTAAAACCCCCTGAAAAGTTTATATATGGTTAATTTCATTCGTATTTTTGATGCTTGGCTGGCATTGCGGTGCGGGTTTGTTCTCTCAAGGGAGCAGTCGGATATGGACACAGCGTTAAGGTAAGGAATGATGATTTATTTAACACTACAAAAACAGACTACGAACCGAAAACACTTGCACAAGGCACTAAAGACGAAACAAACAGAACTAGCATGGGAGCTAGAAAGAACTGAAAGCGCTAGGATGTAAGCTAGGGAAACAAACAG
>NC_084621.1:7703333-7725833 GCF_033978795.1 Nerophis ophidion
AGCGGCAAAGGGACCCGCGAGCTGATAACACACACACACACACACACACACACACACACACACACACACACACACACACACACACACACACACACACACACACACACACACACACACACACACACACACACAAACACACACGCACACGCACATATTAACGGCCTACTGAAATGAGATGTTCTTATTTAAACGGGGATAGCAGCTCCATTCTATGTGTCATACTTCATCATTTCGCCATATTGCCATATTTTTGCTGAAAGGATTTAGTAGAGAACATCCACGATAAAGTTGGCAACTTCTGGTCGCTAATAAAAAAGCCTTGCCTGTACCGGAAGTAGCAGACAATGCGCGTGACGTCACGGGTTGTGGAGCTCCTCACATCTGAACATTGTTTACAATCATGGCCACCAGCAGCGAGAGCGATTCGGACCGAGAAAGCCACAATTTCCCCATTAATTTGAGCGAGGATGAAAGATTCGTGGATGAGGAAAGTGAGAGTGAAGAAGTAGAAAAAAAAAATGACAGGGCAGTGGGAGCGATTCACATGTTATTAGACACATTTACTAGGATAATTCTGGAAAATCCCTTATCTGCTTATTGTGTTATTAATGTTTATATGGTCGTACCTGAAAGTCGTAGGGGTGAGGCCACGGGTGTGGTGACCGCCAGTATCTCCGAGAGAAGCCATGTTTCTCGACGAGGCGAAGGCAGCCGGGCTGAGATTTTTTTTTTTTCCCCTCCACGGACTAAGCATCCGACGGTCGGTGGCGGGCGCTGGGATGAGGCAAGAGAGTCCACAGTTGCAGGAAGAACGACGCAAACTCTCCGCTCATGTCAATGGTATGAGGCGAATGTAAGCAAGGAAACACCGGCTCTGTTTGTGTTCCTGCTGTCTCCGCTGTGAACGGGACTCTCGCTGCTGTGTTGGATCCGCTTTGGACTGGACTCTCGTGACTCTGTTGGATCCATTATGGATTGAACTTTCACAGTATCATGTTAGAGCCGCTCGACATCCATTGCTTTCCTCCTCTCCAAGGTTCTCATAGTCATTATTGTCACCGACGTCCCACTGGGTGTGAGTTTTCCTTGCCCTTGTGTGGGCCTACCGAGGATGTCCTAGTGGTTTGTGCAGCCCTTTGAGACACTAGTTATTTAAGGCTATATAAGTAAACATTGATTGATTGATTGAAATGCGGCCGCAATTCACCGCTTCCCACTTACATCTTTCTTCTTTGACGTCTCCATTATTAATTGAACAAATTGCAAAAGATTCAGCAACACAGATGTCCAGAATACTGTGTAATTATGCGATTAAAGCAGACTACTTATAGCTGTGAGCGGTGCTGGATCAAAATGTCCGCTACAATCCGTGACGTCACGCGCACACATCATACGTTTTCAACAGGATACTTTGCGAGAAATTTAAAATTGCAATTTACTAAACTAAAAAGGCCGTATTGGCATGTGTTGCAATGTTAATATTTCATCATTGATATACAAACTATCAGACTGCGTGGTCGCTAGTAGTGGCCTTCAGTAGGACTTTAATCAGCCCTATAATTATAACATTACAAAGATGTAAGAAGGCCTTTTTAGTTTTACATTAAAAACTAACAACATCATTTTACTGTATAGTAAAACCCTGGTATACAGTGCACCTAATAATCCGATGAGCCTTATGGTCCCGAAAGTACAGTAAGCCTCAGTATCTTCCAGACGCCACGACTACAATCACCCAAAGTGCTCGCCATCAGTTCTCAAGTTATTTGATATTCCCATGGACTAAAATGAAGTTAGGCCGCCTTGCAGACGTCTCAAGGATGATGTTTGTTGTCATTTTCAACCTCACTTTCTTCTTGACTGTTCTACTGCTCTGTCAGTACATGTAAAGTTATCATTCAGGGTCCCGAGCCCTTTAAAGGGCAAAGGGACCAATATTTGTTACTTAAAGCTCCCTTTTTTACACAAAAGTGACTTTTTAGCGATGTTCTAACAGTTACAATACAAACTCGGTTTCCATATGAGTTGGGAAATTATGTTAGATGTAAATATAAACAGAATACAATGATTTGCAAATCCTTTTCAAGCCATATTCAGTTGAATATGCTACAAAGACAACATATTTGATGTTCAAACTGATAAACATTTTTTTTTGTGCAAATAATCATTAACTTTGGAATTTGATGCCAGCAACACATGCCAAAGTAGTTGGGAAAGGGCATGTTCACCACTGTGTTACATCACTTTTTCTTTTAACAAGACTCAATAAACGTTTGGGAACTGAGGAAACTAATTGTTGAAGCTTTGAAAGTGGAATTCTTTCCCATTCTTGTTTTATGTAGAGCTTCAGTCCTTCAACAGTCCGGGATACAAACCCCGTTTCATATGAGTTGGGGAATTGTGTTGAATGTAAATATAAATGGAATACAATGATTTGCAAATCCTTTTCAACCCATATTCAGTTGAATATGCTACAAAGACAACATATTTGATGTTCAAACTGATAAACATTTTTTTTTGTGCAAATAATCATTAATTTTTGAATTTCATGGCTGCAACACGTGCCAAAGTAGTTGGGAAAGGGCATGTTCACCACTGTGTTACATCACCTTTTCTTTTAACAAGACTCAATAAACGTTTGGGAACTGAGGAAACTAATTGTTGAAGCTTTGAAAATTGAATTCTTTCCCATTCTTGTTTTATGTAGAGCTTCAGTCCTTCAACAGTCCGGGGTCTCCAGGTCTGGACTGCAGGCGGGCCAGGAAAGTACCCGCACTCTTTTTTTTTACGAAGCCACACTGTTGTAACACATGCTGAATGTGGCTTGACATTCTCTTGCTGAAATAAGCAGGGGCGTCCATGAAAAAGACGGCGCTTGGATGACAACATATGTTGTTCCAAAACCTGTATGTACCTTTCAGCATTAATGGTGCCTTCACAGATGTGTAAGTTACCCATGCCTTGGGCACTAATGCACCCCCATACCATCACACATGCTGGCTTTTCAACTTTGCGTCGATAACAGTCTGGATGGTTCGCTTCCCCTTCGGTCCGGATGACACGATGTTGAATATTTCCCCCCAAAAATTGAAATGTGGACTGGTCAGACCACAGAACACTTTTCCACTTTGCATCAGTCCATTTTAGATGATCTCGGGCCCAGAGAAGCCGGCGGCGTTTCTGGATGTTGTTGATAAATGGCTTTCGCTATGCTCCAAAACCTGTATGTACCTTTCAGCATTAATGGTGCCTTCACAGATGTGTAAGTTACCCATGCCTTGGGTACTAATACACCCCCATACCATCACAGATGCTGGATTTTGAACTTGTCTTGCTGAAATAAGCAGGGGCGTCCATGAAAAAGACAGCGCTTGGATGGCAGCATACGTTGTTCCAAAACCTGTATGTACCTTTCAGCATTAATGGTGCCTTCACAGATGTGTAAGTTACCCATGCCTTGGGCACTAATGCACCCCCATACCATCACACATGCTGGCTTTTCAACTTTGCGTTTATAACAGTCTGGATGGTTCGCTTCCCCTATGGTGCGGATGTCACAATGGCAAATATTTCCAAAAACAATTTGAAATGTGGACTCGTCAGACCACAGAACACATTCCCATGGACTAAAATGAAGTTTCCAGACTTATATGTGCATTGTGTCGCAGAGAAGTAGTTTTTAAAGTTATGAAAGTAATATAGAGCTTAACTTTTGAGATGAATTTTCAACCAGATCCTCGTGAGACGGCAGCTCGCTGCCGCATTAGCGTCATCACACCAAGCCGGACGTGATAACTGCAGGCAATTTAACACTAGGGAGGGCACACACACCTATAGGGATTGTGATCGTTCAGGCAGCTGTCTCGCTCATCTGCTATACCTTTTCCATTCTAGGCGTCTGCTCCGGCATCTTTTATTCATCATTTGCCTGCTTGTGTCACTCCCTCGTCCATTTATGAATTTATCACCTCCCTCCTCCCCTTGCGTCCTTTTACTCTTGTTCCTCTTAGCCCTCTAATCAGCGGGTGTTGTTGACTTTTTGTGCGACCAAATGTCATTTGTCTCTTGGCCCTTTTTGTTTTGGTCCCTCCAGGCCAGCGGAGATAGGAGAACTAGGGAGGTATATATTATATGAATATCCATCCATCCATTTTCTACCGCTTATTCCCTTTCGGGGTCTCGGGGGGCGCTGGTGCCTATCCCAGCTACAATCGGGCGGAAGGCAGGGTACACCCTGGACAAGTCGTCACCTCATCGCAGGGCCAACACAGATAGACAGACAACATTCACACACTAGGGCCAATTTAGTGTTGCCAATCAACCTATCCCCAGGTGCATGTCTTTGGAGGTGGGAGGGGCCTATCCCCAGGTGTATGTCTTTAGAGGTGGGAGGGGCCTATCCCTAGGTGCATGTCTTTGGAAGTGGGAGGAAGCCGGAGTACCCGGAGGGAACCCACGCATTCACGGCGAGAACATGCAAACTCCACAAGAAAAGATCCCGAGCCTGGATTTGAACCCAGGACTGCAGGACCTTCGTATTGTGAGGCAGACGCACTAACCCCTCTGCCACCGTGAAGCCCTTATATGAAATATATATATATATATATATATATATATATATATATATATATATATATATATATATATATATATATATATATATATATATATATATATATATATATATATATATATATATATATATATATATATATATAGATGGGTAGCCAAAAACTTGTGGCAATGTAATTTGTGTATATATATATATATATATATATATATATATATATTAAACAGTAACAGTTCGAGATGCTACCTCAGTAGAAGCATTTAAGTCTCACCTTAAAACTCATCTGTATACTCTAGCCTTTAAATAGACCTCCTTTTTAGACCAGTTGATCTGCCGCTTCTTTTTTCTCCTATGTCCCCCCCTCCGGTCCGATGACCATGGATGAAGTACTGGCTGTCCAGAGTCGAGACCCAGGATGGACCGCTCGCCTGTGTATCGGTTGGGGACATCTCTACGCTGCTGATCCGCCTCCACTTGGGATGGTTTCCTGTGGACGGGACTCTCGCTGCTGTCTTGGATCCGCTTTGAACTGAACTCTCGCGGCTGTGAAGTGAATTAATGAATTATATTTATATAGCGCTTTTCTCCAGTGACTCAAAGCGCTTTTACATAGTGAATCCCAATATCTAAGTTAAATTTAAACCAGTGTGGGTGGCACTGGGAGCAGGTGGGTAAAGTGTCTTGCCCAAGGACACAACGGCAGTGACTAGGATGGCGGAAGCGGGGATCGAACCTGCAACCCTCAAGTTGCTGGCACGGCCGCTCTACCAACCGAGCTATACTGCCTGTGTTGGAGCCACTATGGATTGGACTTTCACAGTATCATGTTAGACCCGCTCGACATCCATTGCTTTCGGTCCCCTAGAGGGGGGGGGTTGCCCACATCTGAGGTCCTCTCCAAGGTTTCTCATAGTCAGCATTGTCACTGGCGTCCCACTGGATGTGAATTCTCCCTGCCCACTGGGTGTGAGTTTTCCTTGCCCTTTTGTGGGTTCTTCCGAGGATGTCGTAGTCGTAATGATTTGTGCAGTCCTTTGAGACATTTGTTTTTTGGGGCTATATAAATAAACATTGACTGATGATTGATATATATATATATATATATATATATATATATATAATATACGGCCCCGAAAGGGAATAAGCGGTAGAAAATGGATGGATATATATATATATATATATATATATATATATATATATATATATATATATATATATATATATATATATATATATATATATATATATATATATATATATATATATATATATATATATATACATATACATATATTGCAATAATGTAAATTTGTTTGAACTATTAAAGGAAGCAAAAATATGACTTATTTTATCTTTGTGCAAACATTGGACACAGTGTGTTGTCCAGCTTATGAGATGCCATGCAAGTGTAAGCCACTGTGACACTATTGTTCTTTTTTATTATTTTCATAAATGTCTAATGATAATGTCAATGAGGGATTTTTAATCACTGCTATGCTGAAATGATAACTAATATTGATACTGTTGTTGATAATATTCATTTTTGTTTCACTACTTTTGGTTTGTTCTGTGTGGTGTTTGTGTCTCCTCTCAATTGCTCTGTTTATTGCAGTTCTGAGTGTTGCTGGCTCAGGTTTGGTTTTGGAATTGGATTGCATTGTTATGGTATTGCTGTGTATTGTTTTGTTGGATTGATTAAAAAAAAATAAACATCCCCCCAAAAATTCGATTTAAAAAAAAAAAAGAGAATCGATTCTGAATCGCACAACGTGAGAATCGCGATTCGTATTCGATTCGATTTTTCCCCACACCCCTAGTATTTATACAATCAATCAATCAATCAATCAATCAATGTTTATTTATATAGCCCTAAATCACTGGTGTCTCAAAGGGCTGCAAAAACCACAACGACGTCCTCGGTAGAGCCCACATAAGGACAAGGTTGAGTCCTACTTCTCTGTGAGCACTTTGAGTGTTTAGAAAAGTTATAATAATAATAACAATGAAGGAAAACTCACCCCCAGTGGGACATCGTTGAAAGTGACAATGATGACTATGAGAAACCTTGGAGAGGACCGCATATGTGGGTAACCCCCCTCCCACCCCCCTTCCCCATGGGACCGAAAGCAATGGATGTCGAGCGGGTCTAACATGATACTGTGAAAGTCCAATCCATAGTGGATCCAACATAACTGTGAGAGTCCCGTCCAAAGTGGAGTCAGCAGGAAACCATCCCAAGCGGAGGCGGATCAGCAGCGCAGAGACGTCCCCAACTGATACACAGGCAAGCGGTCCATCCTGGGTCCTGACTCTGGACAGCCAGTACTTCCTCCATGGCCACCGGACCGGACCCCCTCCACAAGGGAGACTGGGACAGAGGAGAAAAAGAAAAGAAACGGCAGATCAACTGGTCCAAAAAAGGGGTCTATTTAAAGTCTAGAGTTTACAAATGAGTTTTAAGGTGAGTCTTAAATGCTTCTACTGATACACAGGCAAGCGGTCCCTCTGGACAGCCAGTACTTCATCCATGGCCACCAGACCGGACCCCTCCACAAGGGAGAGTGGGACAGAGGAGAAAAAGAAAAGAAACGGCAGATCAACTGGTCCAAAAAGGGGGTCTATTTAAAGGCTAGAGTTTACAAATAAGTTTTAAGGTGAGACTTAAATGCTTCTACTGATACACACGTACATGTCGGGCCCACCCAGGACACATTTTTCTCTCAATGTGGTCCAGGAGTCACAATGTTTGCCTGGCTTTGTATTCGTGTGACAAGAAGGGGCGGAGCTGCAGCAGAAGAGAATCAATAATGAGCTTAAGTGGACATGATAGAAGGTGAGTGGAGGGCACGGCGGGGACAACTCCTTGAAGCGTGGACACTTTCACCCGCCCAGACTTGCCTCTTTAATGAGGCTTGTTTGAAAGGAGCAAACCCACGGGTGCAAATCAAAAGTATGACAAAAGTCGTATTATTATAAAGTGAAAGTGATAAAAGCGCTGCTGGCCGGCGTATATCTTTTTATTTTTTTTTTACAGCCTGCCCATAAATGACCCGCTTTCGCTCTTGTTTCCTTACACTTTTGTCTCATTTACCTTGCTTGCCCCCACCCCTCGTAACGCCTCTCTTCCATGATGTATTCATTACAGGACAATAAGGAGCTTATAGTGAAGAGGTTGACTTTGTCTCATGGCGTGCTTAGGATATCCTCCAACGTCTCATTACAGATATATGATGTAATATTGCAGCGCTGATGAAAGCTGTGATTTAACATCCCGGCGCGCTCGCTCTGTTGCCGCATGGCTGCTCCCCTGATGGAAGGTTACTCTTTTATTTGTCGAGAGGCATTTTTTGGGGGAGATAATGCCGCCTCCGCAAACACATATTGCCGCTCGTGCAGAGGACTGCGGCACTTATGATGTTTACATTACATAGGTGACGTCATACGCAAATACGGTATTAGCTTTCACTGTTATGCAGATGACACCCAACTCTACATGCCCCTAAAGCTGACCAACACGCCGGACTGTAGTCAGTTGGAAGCGTGTCTTAATGAAATTAAACAATGGATGTCCGCTAACTTTTTGCAACTTAATGCCAAAAAAACGGAAATGCTGATTATCGGTCCTGCTAGACACCGACCTCTATTTAATAATACAACTTTAACATTTGACAACCAAATAATAAAACAAGGTGACTCTGTAAAAAATCTGGGTATTATCTTCGACCCAACTCTCTCCTTTGAGTCACACATTAAAAGCGTTACTAAAACGGCCTTCTTTCATCTCCGTAATATCGCTAAAATTCGCTCCATTTTGTCCACTAAAGACGCCGAGATCATTATCCATGCGTTTGTTACGTCTCGTCTCGATTACTGTAACGTATTATTTTCGGGTCTCCCAATGTCTAGCATTAAAAGATTACAGTTGGTACAAAATGCGGCTGCTAGACTTTTGACAAGAACAAGAAAGTTTGATCATATTACGCCTATACTGGCTCACCTGCACTGGCTTCCTGTACACTTAAGATGTGACTTTAAGGTTTTACTACTTACGTATAAAATACTACACGGTCTAGCTCCAGCCTATCTTGCCGATTGTATTGTACCATATGTCCCGGCAAGAAATCTGCGTTCAAAGGACTCCGGCTTATTAGTGATTCCTAGAGCTCAAAAAAAGTCTGCGGGCTATAGAGCGTTTTCCGTTCGGGCTCCAGTACTCTGGAATGCCCTCCCGGTAACAGTTCGAGATGCTACCTCAGTAGAAGCATTTAAGTCTCATCTTAAAACTCATCTGTATACTCTAGCCTTTAAATAGACCTCCTTTTTAGACCAGTTGATCTGCCGCTTCTTTTCTTTCTCCTATGTCCCCCCCTCCCTTGTGGAGGGGGTCCGGTCCGATGACCATGGATGAAGTACTGACTGTCCAGAGTCGAGACCCAGGATGGACCGCTCGTCGGGACCCAGGATGGACCGCTCGCCTGTATCGGTTGGGGACATCTCTACGCTGCTGATCCGCTTGAGATGGTTTCCTGTGGACGGGACTTTCACTGCTGTCTTGGAGCCACTATGGATTGAACTTTCACAGTATCATGTTAGACCCGCTCGACATCCATTGCTTTCGGTCCCCTAGAGGGGGGGGGTTGCCCACATCTGAGGTCCTCTCCAAGGTTTCTCATAGTCAGCATTGTCGCTGGCGTCCCACTGAATGTGAATTCTCCCTGCCCACTGGGTGTGAGTTTTCCTTGCCCTTTTGTGGGTTCTTCCGAGGATGTTGTAGTCGTAATGATTTGTGCAGTCCTTTGAGACATTTGTGATTTGGGGCTATATAAATAAACATTGATTGATTGATACATTTGACGTTGGCCTGGACTACTCGGCGGCGTGTGTAAACGTGGTAGTCGGCGGCGTGTGTAAATGTGGTAGTCGGCGGCGTGTGTAAATGTGGTAGTCGGCGGCGTGTGTAAATGTGGTAGTCGGCGGCGTGTGTAAATGTGGTAGTCGGCGGCGTGTGTAAATGTGGTAGTCGGCGGCGTGTGTAAATGTGGTAGTCGGCGGCCTGTGTAAATGTGATAGTCGGCGGCGTATGTAAATGTGGTAGTCGGCGGCGTGTGTAAACGTGGTAGTCGGCGGCGTGTGTAAATGTGGTAGTCGGTGGCGTGTGTAAACGTGGTAGTCGGCGGCGTGTGTAAATGTGGTAGTCGGCGGCGTGTGTAAATGTGGTAGTCGGCGGCGTGTGTAAACGTGGTAGTCGGCGGCGTATGTAAATGTGGTACTCGGCGGCGTGTGTAAATGTTGTAGTCGGCGGCGTGTGTAAACGTGGTAGTCGGCGGCGTGTGTAAACGTGGTAGTCGGCGGCGTGTGTAAATGTGGTAGTCGGTGGCGTGTGTAAACGTGGTAGTCGGCGGCGTGTGTAAACGTGGTAGTCGGCGGCGTGTGTAAACGTGGTAGTCGGCGGCGTGTGTAAACGTGGTAGTGGGCGGCGTGTGTAAATGTGGTAGTCGTCGGCGTGTGTAAATGTGCTAGTCGGCGGCGTGTGTAAATATGGTAGTCGGCGGCGTGTGTAAATGTGGTAGTCGGCGGCGTGTGTAAATGTGGTAGTCGGCGGCGTGTGTAAATCTGGTAGTCGGCGGCGTGTGTAAATCTGGTAGTCGGCGGCGTGTGTAAATGTGGTAGTCGGCGGCGTGTGCAAATGTGGTAGTCGGCGGCTTGTGCAAATGTGGTAGTCGGCGGCGTGTGTAAATGTGGTAGTCGGCGGCATGTGTAAATGTGGTAGTCGGCGGCATGTGTAAATGTGGTAGTCGGCGGCGTGTGCAAATGTGGTAGTCGGCGGCGTGTGCAAATGTGGTAGTCGGCGGCGTGTGTAAACGTGGTAGTCGGCGGCGTGTGCAAATGTGGTGGTCGGCGGCGTGTGTAAACGTGGTGGTCGGCGGCGTGTGTAAACGTGGTGGTCGGCGGCGTGTGTAAACGTGGTGGTCGGCGGCGTGTGTAAACGTGGTAGTCGGCGACGTGTGTGAATGTGGTAGTCGGCGGCGTGTTTGAATGTGGTAGTCGGCGGCGTGTGTGAATGTGGTAGTCGGCGGCGTGTTTGAATGTGGTAGTCGGCGGCGTATGCAAATGTGGTAGTCGGCGGCGTATGTAAACGTGGTAGTCGGCGGCGTGTGTAAACGTGGTGGTCGCCGGCGTGTGTAAGCGTGGTAGTCGGCGGCGTGTGTAAACGTGGTAGTCGGCGGCGTGTGTAAATGTGGTAGTCGGCGGCGTGTGTAAACGTGGTAGTCGGCGGCGTGTGTAGATGTGGTAGTCGGCGGCGTGTGTGAATGTGGTAGTCGGCGGCGTGTGTGAATGTGGTAGTCGGCGGCGTGTGTGAATGTGGTAGTCGGCGACGTGTGTGAATGTGGTAGTCGGCGGCGTGTTTGAATGTGGTAGTCGGCGGCGTGTGTGAATGTGGTAGTCGGCGGCGTGTTTGAATGTGGTAGTCGGCGGCGTATGCAAATGTGGTAGTCGGCGGCGTATGTAAACGTGGTAGTCGGCGGCGTGTGTAAACGTGGTGGTCGGCGGCGTGTGTAAACGTGGTAGTCGGCGGCGTGTGTAAACGTGGTAGTCGGCGGCGTGTGTAAACGTGGTAGTCGGCGGCGTGTGTAAACGTGGTAGTCGGCGGCGTGTGCAAACGTGGTAGTCGGCGGCGTGTGCAAACGTGGTAGTCGGCGGCGTGTGCAAACGTGGTAGTCGGCGGCGTGTGCAAACGTGGTAGTCGGCGGCGTGTGTAAACGTGGTAGTCGGCGGCGTGTGTAAATTTGGTAGTCGGCGGCGTGTGTAAACGTGGAAGTCGACGGCGTGTGTAAACGTGGTAGTCGGCGGCGTGTGTAAACGTGGTAGTCGGCGGCGTGTGTAAACGTGGTAGTCGGCGGCGTGTGTAAACGTGGTAGTCGGCGGCGTGTGTAAACGTGGTAGTCGGCGGCGTGTGTAAACGTGGAAGTCGGCGGCGTGTGTAAACGTGGTAGTCGGCGGCGTGTGCAAACGTGGTAGTCGGCGGCGTGTGCAAACGTGGTAGTCGGCGGCGTGTGCAAACGTGGTAGTCGGCGGCGTGTGTAAACGTGGTAGTCGGCGGCGTGTGTAAATTTGGTAGTCGGCGGCGTGTGTAAACGTGGTAGTCGGCGGCGTGTGTAAACGTGGTAGTCGGCGGTGTGTGTAAACGTGGTAGTCGGCGGCGTGTGTAAACGTGGAAGTCGGCGGCGTGTGTAAACGTGGTAGTCGGCGGCGTGTGTAAACGTGGTAGTCGGCGGCGTGTGTAAATTTGGTAGTCGGCGGCGTGTGTAAACGTGGAAGTCGGCGGCGTGTGTAAACGTGGTAGTCGGCGGCGTGTGTAAACGTGGTAGTCGGCGGCGTGTGTAAACGTGGTAGTCGGCGGCGTGTGTAAACGTGGTAGTCGGCGGCGTGTGTAAATGTGGTAGTCGGCGGCGTGTGTAAACGTGGTAGTCGGCGGCGTGTGTAAACGTGGTAGTCGGCGGCGTGTGTAAACGTGGTAGTCGGCGGCGTGTGCAAACGTGGTGGTCGGCGGCGTGTGTAAACGTGGTGGTCGGCGGCGTGTGTAAACGTGGTAGTCGGCGGCGTGTGTAAACGTGGTAGTCGGCGGCGTGTGTAAACGTGGTAGTCGGCGGCGTGTGTAAATTTGGTAGTCGGCGGCGTGTGTAAACGTGGAAGTCGGCGGCGTGTGTAAACGTGGTAGTCGGCGGCGTGTGTAAACGTGGTAGTCGGCGGCGTGTGTAAACGTGGTAGTCGGCGGCGTGTGTAAATGTGGTAGTCGGCGGCGTGTGTAAATGTGGTAGTCGGCGGCGTGTGTAAACGTGGTAGTCGGCGGCGTGTGTAAACGTGGTAGTCGGCGGCGTGTGTAAACGTGGTAGTCGGCGGCGTGTGCAAACGTGGTAGTCGGCGGCGTGTGCAAACGTGGTAGTCGGCGGCGTGTGTAAACGTGGTAGTCGGCGGCGTGTGTAAACGTGGTAGTCGGCGGCGTGTGTAAACGTGGAAGTCGGCGGCGTGTGTAAACGTGGTAGTCGGCGGCGTGTGTAAACGTGGTAGTCGGCGGCGTGTGTAAACGTGGTAGTCGGCGGCATGTGTAAACGTGGTAGTCGGCGGCGTGTGTAGTCGGTGGCGTGTGTAAACGTGGTAGTCGGCGGCGTGTGTAAACGTGGTAGTCGGCGGCGTGTGTAAACGTGGTAGTCGGCGGCGTGTGTAAACGTGGTAGTCGGCGGCGTGTGTAAACGTGGTAGTCGGCGGCGTGTGTAAACGTGGTAGTCGGCGGCGTGTGTAGTCGGTGGCGTGTGTAAACGTGGTAGTCGGCGGCGTGTGTAAACGTGGTAGTCGGCGGCGTGTGTAAACGTGGTAGTCGGCGGCGTGTGTAAACGTGGTGGTCGGCGGCGTGTGTAAACGTGGTGGTCGGCGGCGTGTGTAAACGTGGTGGTCGGCGGCGTGTGTAAACGTGGTGGTCGGCGGCGTGTGCAAACGTGGTAGTCGGCGGCGTGTGCAAACGTGTTAGTCGGCGGCGTGTGCAAACGTGGTAGTCGGCGGCGTGTGTAAACGTGGTAGTCGGCGGCGTGTGTAAACGTGGTAGTCGGCGGTGTGTGTAAACGTGGTAGTCGGCGGCGTGTGTAAACGTGGAAGTCGGCGGCGTGTGTAAACGTGGTAGTCGGCGGCGTGTGTAAACGTGGTAGTCGGCGGCGTGTGTAAACGTGGTAGTCGGCGGCGTGTGTAAACGTGGTAGTCGGCGGCGTGTGTAAACGTGGTAGACGGCGGCGTGTGTAGTCGGCGGCGTGTGTAAACGTGGTAGTCGGCGGCGTGTGTAAACGTGGTAGTCGGCGGCGTGTGTAAACGTGGTAGTCGGCGGCGTGTGTAAACGTGGTAGTCGGCGGCGTGTGTAAATGTGGTGGTCGGCGGCGTGTGTAAACGTGGTGGTCGGCGGCGTGTGTAAACGTGGTAGTCGGCGGCGTGTGCAAACGTGGTAGTCGGCGGCGTGTGTAAATGTGGTAGTCCAGACGTTTCAGCAGGATTTTTCGGTGTGATATTTAAAATTGCAATTTAATAAACTAAAAAGGCCGTATTGGCATGTGTTGCAATGTTAATATTTCATCATTGATATATAAACTATCAGAGTGCGTGGTCGCTAGTAGTAGCTTTCAGTAGGCCTTTAAACATTTGGTTGACAAAATGAGACAGAAAAAGAAGTGGCATAAAATGTCCTAGAAAGTCGGAGAAAGTTGTACATGTAATCATACCGTGTTGCTAAAGGCGGCCGCAATATACCGCTTCCCACCTACAGCGTTCTTCTTTGATGTCTCCATTGTTCATTAAACAAATTGCAAAAGATTAACCAAAACAGATTTCCAGAATACTGTGGAATTTTGCGATCAAAACAGACGACTTAATAGCTATGAACGATGCTACAACAAAATGTCCTCTACAATCTGTGACGTCACGCGGACGCGTCTTCATACCGAGACGTTTCAGCAGGATTTTTCGGTGTGAAATTTAAAATTGCAATTTAGTAAACTAAAGCGGCCGTATTGGCATGTGTTGCAATGTTAATATTTCATCATTGATATACAAACTATCAGACTGCGTGGTCGCTAGTAGTAGCTTTCAGTAGGCCTTTAAACATTTGGTTGACAAAATGAGACAGAAAAAGAAGTGGCATAAAACGTCCTAGAAAGTCGGAGAAAGTTGTACATGTAATCATACCGTGTTGCTAAAGGCGGCCGCAATACACCGCTTCCCACCTACAGCTCTCTTCCTTGATGTCTCCATTGTTCATTGAACAAATTGCAAAAGATAAACCAAAACAGATGTCCAGAATACCGTGGAATTTTGCGATGAAAACAGACGACTTAATAGCTATGAACGATGCTACAACAAAATGTCCTCTACAATCCGTGACGTCACGCGCACACGTCATCATACCGAGATGTTTCAGCAGGATTTTTCAGTGTGAAACTTAAAATTGCAATTTAGTAAACTAAAACGGCCGTATTGGCATGTGTTGCAATGTTAATATTTCATCATTGATATATAAACTATCAGACTGCGTGGTCGCTAGTAGTGGCTTTCAGTAGGCCTTTAAAAGTTTGGTTGACAAAATGAGACAGAAAAAGAAGTGGCGTAAAACGTCCTAGAAAGTCGGAGAAAGTTGTACATGTAATCATACCGTGTTGCTAAAGGCGGCCGCAATACACCGCTTCCCACCTACAGCTCTCTTCCTTGATGTCTCCATTGTTCATTGAACAAATTGCAAAAGATTAACCAAAACAGATGTCCAGAATACTGTGGAATTTTGCGATGAAAACAGACGACTTAATAGCTGGGAACGATGCTACAACAAAATGTCCTCTACAATCCGTGACGTCACGCGCACACGTCATCATACCGAGACGTTTCAGCAGGATTTTTCGGTGTGAAACTTAAAATTGCAATTTGGTAAACTAAAGCGGCCGTATTGGCATGTGTTGCAATGTTAATATTTCATCATTGATATATAAACTATCAGACTGCGTGGTCGCTAGTAGTGGCTTTCAGTAGGCCTTTAAAAGTTTGGTTGACAAAATGAGACAGAAAAAGAAGTGGCGTAAAACGTCCTAGAAAGTCGGAGAAAGTTGTACATGTAAACAAACCACGGTGAGTTCAAGGACCACCAAAATTAGTAAGAAAAAACGGCGCTAGCCAAATACTGGAATCAGTGAAGCATGTTTAATACAAACAGTGTGCTTTATAACAACTAGGGAGCTTTGTGTCATGTTTGTCCTCAGACAGAAACCATATTAAAACAAAAAATATATTTTTTTCCCTTCATCTTTTTCCATTTTTCATACATCTTTGAAAAAGCTCCAGAGAGCCACTAGGGCGGCGCTAAAGAGCCGACCCCTGGTCTATATTATTGTGCTTGTAGTTTTAGGGTCGCCTTTTAATACGTCGGTGATCTCTATTTGCAATATTTATGACACTAAATGTGTGTGACAGAAGAAAATAAACCAGCTATTATATCTGCGCAGCTCTTGCATTGGCCGTCATTATACTGTGCAGGTGGTTGTTGCTGCGGGATTGACAAGACGTTATAACGGGAGATGCAGCGACGGCCAACTTTTTAATGTTTTTTTTTTTTTTTTTTTAATGTCTATTTCCCAATAACTGTCCAAGTCGGGTTTACTGCATAGAAAAACTTTAATTGGCCGTGTGACAAAAAGCCAATTACCCATGAAACAAGAGTCCATTTTTTTTTTGCTTGGTAAAAGATGAAATAATATTATATGATATTGGCATCATCCCTCTGCCGCCATTAAAAAGACCAAAAAAAAAAAAAAAAAAACCTCAACTAAAGGACGTTTTTATTGTTTTCTGGCCAGGGAAGTCTCACTGGCGTTCTTCCTCTGACTTTTGGGGTCAGGCTGTAAAGTTTGCACCATAGATGTGTGCAAAAAGTGCATGAATTAGCCCTCGAGCTGAGGGTCACGCATTCAGGCTCACTAACGGGACGTTCTGGAATGCACCTGAGTGTAATTACCGAGTGTTTGGGTCCTTCAATGTGCACTCGTGGCGTCCATTAGCACTTGGCGTGGCGGAAAGACCTGCTGCAGGTGTTGCATCTTACATTGCAATTAAACACAAATGTAGAGTATGCACATTAGTCCAGTGGTTGTCAAACTTTTTATTTTTTTTTAACAAAGTACAACCTCAGAAAACTCATTACTCTCCAAGTACAAAACCCCAAAACAGTGAAGCTGGCACATTGTTTCATGGGTAAATAAAAACAAAATACAGTCCTTTACAACCTACATTCAATTGAATAGACTGCAAATACAATATATTTAATGTTCAAACTGAGAAACTTCATTATTTTTTGGCATGGCTTGGCATTGTCTGGCTGAAATAAGCAGGGGCGTCCATGATAACGTTGCTTGGATGACAACATATGTTGCCCCACAACCTGAATGTACCTTTCAGCATTAATGGTGCTTACACAGATGTGTAAGTTACCCATGCCTTGGCCACTAATACACCCCCATACCATCACACTTTTGGACTTTGCACCCATAACAATCCGGATGGTTCTTTTCCTCTTTGTCCTCTGTTTCCAAATATAATTTGATTTGTGACTGTAACAATTCCACATTTCACTTTTTCACTTTGCATCAGTCCATCTTAGATGAGCTCGGGTCCAGCGAAGCCAGGCAGCATTTCTGGGTGTTGTTGATAAATGGCTTTCACTTCGCATAGTAGAGTTTTAAGATGTAGCGACAAACTGTAGCTACTGACTGTGGTTTTCCGAAGTGTTCCTGAGCCCATGTGGTGATATCCTTTACACACTGCTGTCGCTTTTTGATATTGAGGGATCGAAAGTCCCTTTTTGATTGATTGATTGAAACTTTTATTAGTAGATTTCACAATCTGAAGCTTTCGATGATATTACAGACCGTAGATGGTGAAATCCCTAAATTCCTGGCAATAGCTCGTTGAGAAATGTTGTTCTTAAACTGTTGGACAATTTGCTCACGCGTTTGTTGACAAAGTGTTGACCCTCGCCCCGTCTTTGTTCGTCAATGACTGAGCATTTCACGGAAGCTGCTTTTATCCCCAATCATTGCAAAAAATAACAAAGTTTAACAGTTCGAAGAATAAGTATCTTGTCTTTGCAGTCCATTCAATTAAATATTGTCACGTCGGTAAATCTGGTTTTATGTTTGATCATGTTTGGTTTTGTTTTCTGGACTCTTGTTCCGTTTTTTCTTTTCCTGGTTTGTTTTGTTACCATGACAACTCAATGCTTTTCACCTTGCCCTTCTAGTCACGCCCATGCCCTCAGTCCCGCACCTGTTCCTAATTATTCACAGCCACTATTTAAGTCAATTTCTTTCTGTCCATCAGTCTGGGAACATTAACTTTCATCACCCATGCCGTTCTAACTTTTATTGCCTTTTTTTTCTTTTTTTTCTTCTTCTTTGTCATGAACAAGGGAGTTTTTTGTGGTTGGTGCACTATTTGTAGGTGTATATTGTGTTTTTTATGTTGATTTAATTAAAAAAAAAAAATATATATTTTTTTTAATAAAAAATTCTTCTGCGCCCCGGTGGTTGGGGACCACTGCACTAGATGGCGCTGGCTTATCACAGTTTAAGAATCACTGGAAAGACTCAAAGATAGTCCACATAAGTTTTACTTGGTAATATTTGTCTGATGATTTCAAGCCGCTTGCTTGTTTTGGAACCAACATGCGAAAAAATGTCAAACAATAACGTATAAAAAACAAGACACAATCTGAGGTTATTGCGCCCGGTCGTCATGGCTCCTGCGTTACTTTCTTGTCAACTTTTTAGCGCCAGTTTAGAAATGTCAGGTGCAGTTCCAGCCTCAGTGAGATGTGATGGAAAGATTAAGGCCTTCCAATAAAACATCGCCCCGAGCTCAAGTTCCCGCCGTGATCTTATCCTCTCTTTTTGGCAGATTGCCGTAAAAAAAAAAAAAGATTTTCACTCGGCCATGGAGGTCTTGTGGGTATAGCGTTGGAAGGAGTTTGGAAAGTTGTTTAATTTGTTTAGTTCCAAATATGGACTTAGAGACGAGTAATTTTGGATTATAATGACAGCTGGGATAGGCTCCAGCACCCCAAAAAAAAGGGATTAGTGGTAGAAAATGGATGGATGGATGGATCCTACAACAGGGATGTCAAACTGGTTTTCATTGAGGGCCACTTGTAAGTGAATAATGTATGAATTTGCCTCTGGATGTCATTATTAATTAAATTGTAAGAAGAAAGTCGATTTTACAGTAAAAACTTTACAAAATGTTACTGTAAAATAGCGTTTTTTTTTGTTTTTTTTGGGAACATTTTAGTCTGGGTTTCCCTGCTTGGGCTGCTGCCCTCGTGACCCAACAAGTGGAAGAAGATGGATGGATGGATGGATAAAGACAGTACCATCCATCCATCTTCTTCCGTTTATCCGAGGTCGGGTCGCGGGGGCAGCAGCCTAAGCAGGGAAGCCCAGACTTCCTTCTCCCCAGCCCCTTCGTCTAGCTCTTCCCGGGGGATCCCAGGCGTTCCCAGGCCAGCCGGGAGACATAGTCTTCCCAACGTGTCCTGGGTCTTCCCCGTGGCCTCTTATCAATTGGACGTGCCCTAAACACCTCCCTAGGGAGGCGTTCAGGTGGCATCCTGACCAGATGCCCAAACCACCTCATCTGGCTCCTCTCCATGTGGTACTTTAACTTTAAAAGAGAAAGTAAGCACAGCAAGGAACAGATGAAACTTTTAGGCAACCATAGTGACAGAACAAACCAGGAAGTGCACAAACCAACTCAAAAATCCACAACACAAATGATCCGGCCAGCAGATCATGACACATTTATGGTGATTTAACCCCCAATTCCAAGCCTTGATGCTGAGTGCCAAGCAGGGAGGTAACGGATCCCATTTTTATAGTCTTTGCTATGACTCGGCCGGGGTTTGAACTCATAACCTACCCATCTCAGGGCGGACATTCTAACCACTGAGCCACCGAGCCAGTATAGACGGCTAATATAAATGTTAATCAGTGTTTCCCATGCGGCCCGCCACAAGTAAACCAGGACATTTGGCATCTCTTTGTGTTTTAAATATTTAAAATTGAGTTTTTTTTTAATTGGTATGTTTGCCCTCGTTCACAAACACATCACCACGGGACTGTCTGTGTCGCTTGCCGCCCCACGGTAGATGGTCTCGTAACTCTGCTTCGTAACACCCCTTATACACACACACACACACACACACACACACCACAGCGTTAGCATACATCTGTAACCAGGGTGGTCAGCAACCTGTAACACACCTCACACACACACACACACACACCACAGCGTTACCATACTTCTGTAACCAGGGTGGTCAGCAACCTGTAACACACCTCACACACCACAGCGTTACCATACATCTGTAACCAGGGTGGTCAGCAACCTGTAACACACCTCACACACACACACACACCACAGCGTTACCATACATCTGTAACCCGGTGGTCAGCAACCTGTAACACACCTCACACACCACAGCGTTACCATACATCTGTAACCAGGGTGGTCAGCAACCTGTAACACACCTCACACACACACACACACCACAGCGTTACCATACATCTGTAACCAGGGTGGTCAGCAACCTGTAACACACCTCACACACACACACACACCACAGCGTTAGCATACATCTGTAACCAGGGTGGTCAGCAACCTGTAACACACCTCACACACACACACACACCACAGCGTTAGCATACATCTGTAACCAGGGTGGTCAGCAACCTGTAACACACCTCACACACACACACACACACACACCACAGCGTTAACATACATCTGTAACCAGGGTGGTCAGCAACCTGTAACACACCTCACACACACACACCACAGCGTTACCATACATCTGTAACCAGGGTGGTCAGCAACCTGTAACACACCTCACACACACACACCACAGCGTTAGCATACATCTGTAACCAGGGTGGTCAGCAACCTGTAACACACCTCACACACACACACCACAGCGTTACCATACATCTGTAACCAGGGTGGTCAGCAACCTGTAACACACCTCACACACACACACCACAGCGTTAGCATACATCTGTAACCAGGGTGGTCAGCAACCTGTAACACACCTCACACACACACACCACAGCGTTACCATACATCTGTAACCAGGGTGGTCAGCAACCTGTAACACACCTCACACACACACACCACAGCGTTACCATACATCTGTAACCAGGGTGGTCAGCAACCTGTAACACACTTCACACACCACAGCGTTAGCATACATCTGTAACCAGGGTGGTCAGCAACCTGTAACACACCTCACACACACACACACACACACACACACACACACCACAGCGTTACCATACATCTGTAACCAGGGTGGTCAGCAACCTGTAACACACCTCACACACACACACACACCACAGCGTTACCATACATCTGTAACCCGGTGGTCAGCAACCTGTAACACACCTCACACACACACACACACACACACCACAGCGTTACCATACATCTGTAACCCGGTGGTCAGCAACCTGTAACACACCTCACACACACACACCACAGCGTTACCATACATCTGTAACCAGGGTGGTCAGCAACCCGCGGCTCTTTACTCCACCAAGCTTTTTCAAAAAGGTATGGAAATGGGGGAAAAATTGGTTTGAAAAGTGTTTTTTTTTGTTGCAATATAGTTTCTGTAGGACAAACACGACACACAACTTGTAATTGTTCGAAAGCCCCACCATTAAATTTGTGTTGATGAGTATTTGGCAAGCGTTGTTATGTCCTACTAATTTCAGCGGCCCTTGAACTCACCGTCGTGTGGACCGTGACTCAAACAGATTGTTTACATGTACAACTTTCTCTGACGCTGCCACAGAAAGACGTGTTTTATGCCACTTCTTGGTCTGTTTGTCCACCAAACGTTTTATACTGTGCGTGAATGCACAAAGGTGAGCTGTGTTGAGGTTATTGACTTGTTGGAGTGCTAATTAGGTACAAACCCCGTTTCCATATGAGTTGGGAAATTGTGTTAGATGTAAATATAAACAGAATACAATGATTTGCAAATCCTTTTCAAGCCATATTCAGTTGAATATGCTACAAAGACAACATATTTGATGTTCAAACTCATAAACATTTTTTTGGGGCAAATAATCATTAACTTTAGAATTTGATGCCAGCAACACGTGACAAAGAAGTTGGGAAAGGTGGCAATAAATACTGATAAAGTTGAGGAATGCTCATCAAACACTTATTTGGAACATCCCACAGGTGTGCAGGCTAATTGGGAACAGGTGGGTGCCATGATTGGCTATAAAAACAGCTTCCCAAAAAAATGCTCAGTCTTTCACAAGAAAGGATGGGGCCAGGTACACCCCTTTGTCCACAACTGCTTGAGCAAAGAGTCAAACAGTTTAAGAACAACCTTTCTCAAAGTGCAATTGCAAGAAATTTAGGGATTTCAACATCTACGCTCCATAATATCATCAAAAGGTTCAGAAAATCTGGAGAACTCACTCCACGTAAGCGGCATGGCCGGAAACCAACATTGAATGACGGTGACCTTCGATCCCTCAGATGGCACTGTATCAAAAACCGACATCAATCTCTAAAGGATATCACCACATGGGCTCAGGAACACTTCAGAAAACCACTGTCACTAAATACAGTTGGTCGCTACATCTGTAAGTGCAAGTTAAAGCTCTACTATGCAAAGCGAAAACCATTTATCAACAACATCCAGAAACTTTGCCGGCTTCTCTGGGCCCGAGATCATCTAATATGGACTGATGCAAAGTGGAAAAGTGTTCTGTGGTCTGACGAGTCCACATTTCAAATAGTTTTTGGAAATATTCAACATTGTGTCATCTGGACCAAAAGGGAAGCGAACCATCCAGACTGTTATCCACGCAAAGTTAAAAAAGCCAGCATCTGTGATGGTATGGGGGTGCATTAGTGCCCAAGGCATTGGTAACTTACACATCTGTGAAGGCACCATTAATGCTCAAAGGTACATACAGGTTTTGGAACAACATATGTTGCTATCCATGGACGCCCCTGCTTATTTCAGCAAGACAATACCAAGCCCCATTCAGCACGTGTTACAACAGCGTGGCTACATAAAAAAAAATAGTGTGGGTACTTTCCTGGCTTTCCTGCAGTCCAGACTTGTCTCCCATGGAAAATGTGTGGCGCATTATGAAGCGTAAAATACGACAGCGGAGACCCCGGACTGTTGAAGGACTGAAGCTCTACATAAAACAATAATGGGAAAGAATTCCACTTTCAAAGCTTCAACAATTAGTTTCCTCAGTTCCCAAACGTTTACTGAGTGTTGTTAAAAGAAAAGGTGATGTAACACAGTGGTGAACATGCCCTTT
>NC_084621.1:7728333-7763333 GCF_033978795.1 Nerophis ophidion
ATAAAAAATAAATAAATAAAAAGTTCAAATTAAATACGACATGATTCCTTAGGCATTTTCAGAATGGATCTGACTATCATTTAAAAAGGTTTCCCTTTACGCAACCTGTTTTTTTGTCCCCATACCGTCAGAGGTCCCCTAAAGGTGACTGTGTGAACAGAGCGTGGTCCCCATTAAGTAAGCATTGCCAGAACACACACACACACACACACACACACACACACACACACACACACACACACACACACACACACACACACACTGGTTATCATTTAGAATGGGGACCAAGTTGTTGTTCAGGACTTGTGGGGACCACCCTTTCTACAGGTTGTGGAGGCATAAAAAATGAGGTATAATGTCCACTGCCCAGTTAGTTCTTACAAGTCTTTAAATCTCTGGATTGATGAAGTAATTTGCTGATCATACTTACTGGGGACCCTGGGGAAAAAGCGTTAAAATGGTTAATGGGGAACCAAATTTAAATAATTTTGCATAACTCACACACATTTGTACGTGACTACTGAGGACCATTTAAAAAAAAAAAAGTTCAAATTAAATACGACATGATTCCTTAGGCATTTTCAGAATGGATCTGACTATCATTTAAAAAGGTTTCCCTTTACGCAACCTGTTTTTTTGTCCCCATACCGTCAGAGGTCCCCTAAAGGTGACTGTGTTAACAGAGCGTGGTCCCCATTAAGTAAGCATTGCCAGAACACACACACACACACACACACACACACACACACACACACACACACACACACACACACACACACACACACACACACACACACACACACACACACACACACACACACACACACACACACACACACACACACACACACAGGCCGTGAGCTTTCGAGAGGTTTTCTCAGAATGCGGCGAGTGCATGAAAGAGAGCATCTCTCGAGTTGGGGGCGACAGAGGCTAGGTCTTTATTCAGGATGTTTTTTTTAATTTATTTTCTCTATCTGTTAAATATTGCTGCTTATGAAACCAGATGTCTGATAGGAATACAATTGAAAAACAAAATAGAAAGCGTTGAAAAATTGTGCAGAAAAGGGCCTAAAAGGTAATTTTCTTTGGCGCGTGGAAACAAATGGAAAGAGATAACGTTGGCGCGGGGCAGTCAAATGATTATTCACGCAACATCATTATCGGGAGTGATAATGTTTACGTGTTGTGAGAAGGGTGGAATGACGAGGGGAGAAAGTAGCAGCCGACAGTGAGAAGAAGAGATTACATTGGCACTGATCATACAAACCCCGTTTCCATATGAGTTGGGAAATTGTGTTAGATGTAAATATAAACAGAATACAATGATTTGCAAATCCTTTTCAAGCCATATTCAGTTGAATTTGGCAACCGCCGTTATGTCCTACTAATTTCAGCGGCCCTTGAACTCACCGTCGTGTGGACTGTGACTCAAAGAAAGACGTGTTTTATGCCACTCCTTGGTCTCAGTTTGTCCACCAAACGTTTTCTACTGTGCGTGAATGCACAAAGGTGAGCTGTGTTGAGGTTATTGACTTGTTGGAGTGCTAATAAGGTACAAACCCCGTTTCCATGTGAGTTGGGAAATTGTGTTAGATGTAAATATAAACAGAATACAATGATTTGCAAATCCTTTTCAACCCATATTCAGTTGAATATGCTACAAAGACAACATATTTGATGTTCAAACTCATAAACTTTTTTTTTGTTGCAAATAATCATTAACTTTAGAATTTGATGCCAGCAACACGTGACATAGAAGTTGGGAAAGGTGGCAATAAATACTGATTAAATTGAGGAATGCTCATCAAACACTTATTTGGAACATCCCACAGGTGTGCAGGCTAATTGGGAACAGGTGGGTGCCATGATTGGGTATAAAAACAGCTTCCCAAAAAATGCTCAGTCTTTCACAAGAAAGGATGGGGCGAGGTACACCCCTTTGTCCACAACTGCGTGAGCAAATAGTCAAACAGTTTAAGAACAACGTTTCTCAAAGTGCAATTGCAAGAAATTTAGGGATTTCAACATCTGAGCTCCATAATATCATCAAAAGGTTCAGAGAATCTGGAGAAATCACTCCAGGTAAGCGGCATGGCCGGAAACCAACATTGAATGACCGTGACCTTCCATCCCTCAGACGGCACTGTATCAAAAACCGACATCAATCCCTAAAGGATATCACCACATGGGCTCTTGAACACTTCAGAAAACCACTGTCACTAAATACAGTTGGTCGTTACATCTGTAAGTGCACGTTAAAACTCGACGATGTAAAGCGAAAGCCATTTATCAAAAACATCCAGAAACGCCGCCGGCTTCTCTGGGCCCGAGATCATCTAAGATGGACTGATGCAAAGTGGAAAAGTGTTCTGTGGTCTGACCAGTCCACATTTCACATTTTTGGGGGAAATATTCAACATCGTGTCATCCGGACCAAAGGGGAAGTGAACCATCCAGACTGTTATCGACGCAAAGTTCAAAAGCCAGCATGTGTGATGGTATGGGGGTGCATTAGTGGCCAAGGCATGGGTAACTTACACATCTGTGAAGGCACCATTAATGCTGAAAGGTACATACAGGTTTTGGAACACTATATGCTGCCATCTAAGCGACTTCTTTTTCATGGACGCCCCTGCTTATTTCGGCCAGACAATGCCAAACCACATTCAGCATGTGTTACAACAGCGTGGCTTCGTAAAAAAAGAGTGCGGGTACTTTCCCGACCCGCCTGCTGTCCAGACCTGTCTCCCATGGAAAATGTGTGAATGCGCATTATGAAGCGTAAAATACGACAGCGGAGACCCCGGACTGTTGAAGGACTGAAGCTCTGCATAAAACAAGATTGGGAAAGAATTCCACTTTCAAAGCTTCAACAATTAGTTTCCTCAGTTCCCAAACGTTTATTGAGTGTTGTTAAAGGGGAACATTATCAGCAGACCTATGTAAGTGTCAATATATACCTTGATGTTGCAGAAAAAAGACCATATATTTTTTTAACCGATTTACGAACTATAAATGGGTGAATTTTGGAGAATTAAACGCCTTTCTATTATTTGCTCTCGGAGCGATGACGTCAAAACGTGACGTCACCTAGGTAGTCAACGCCATTTTCTCAAACACATTACACGCAGCAAGTCAAATCACCTCTGTTATTTTCCGTTACCTTGGAGACATGATGCCTCATCGGTGTGTTGTCGGAGGCTGTAACAACACAATCAGGGACGGATTCAAGTTGATTTACGTGGAGTGTGCATCGATTAGCACTGCATGCTAATCCATGCTAACATGCTATTTAAGATAGCTGTATGTATATGTTGCATCATTATGCCTCATTTGTAGCTATATTTGCATCCAGCCTTTCCCTCCACCCACATTTAATGCCAAACAAACACTTACCAATCGACGGATTTAAGTTGCTCCAGTGTCAAGAGATGCGAAAGTCCCTCGTTTGGTCCGCACATTTTACCGGCGATGCTACGACAGACATGGCACATACATGAATGGATACCCCGACACTCAAAGCAGATGCATTTCCAACAATAAAGTCAACGAAATCACAAAGGTGAGTTTTGTTGATGTTATTGACTTATGTGCTAATCAGACATATTTGGTCGCGGCATGACTGCCAGCTAATCTATGCTAACATGCTATTTAGGCTAACTGTATGTACATTTGTAGCTGTATTTGCATCCAGTGTTTCCCTCCACCCACATTTAATGCCAAACAAACACTTACCAATCGACACATTTAAGTTGCTCCACTGTCACAAGATGCGAAAGTCCAGATCGTTTGGTCTGCACATTTTACCGGCGATGTTAAGGCAGACATGGCCGAATAGCGTCAATAACTTCAGTTTCGTTTTCGCTATCTGCCTCCATACTCCAACCATCCGTTTCAATACATGCGTAATCTGTTGAATCGCTTAGGCCGCTGAAATCCGAGTCTGAATCCGAGCTAATATCGCTATATGTTGCTGTGGTATCGTCATGTTTTTTTGTATTGGCATCACTGGATGACGTCACGGGAAAATGGACGGTGGCTTTGCAGATAGCGAAAATGAGGCACTTTATAGCCTGTTTCCGGGATATTCCAGGATGGGTAAAATTTTGAAAAAAACGTAGAAAAATAAAATAAGCCACAGGGAACCGATTTTTATTGGTTTTAACCCCTCTGAGATTGTGATAATGTTCCCCTTTAAAAGAAAAGGTGATATAACACAGTGGTGAACATGCCCTTTCCCAACTACTTTGGCACGTGTTGCAGCCATGAAATTCTAATTTAATTATTATTTGCAAAAAACATAAAGTTTATGAGTTTGAACATCAAATATGTTGTCTTTGTAGCATATTCAACTGAATATGGCTTGAAAAGGATTTGCAAATCATTGTATTCTGTTTATATTTACATCTAACACAATTTCCCAACTCATATGGAAACAGGGTTTGTATTTCGAGTGACTTTTACATGTTTAAGTTACATTTGTGGCCCCCCTATTACTTGTGGTCTAAATGCCATGAAAGATATACCAGCGTGTAACACAGATGTATTCACCATTTTATCATAATTTTCCAAAAAGGTTTTCGCTTGTGGTTAATTACTTCATAAGTCCCAACCGTATTTAGTTTGATGGTTTTTATTTTCTCAATAGCCATTTAAAAAAAAAAAAAAATTAATCAATCAATCAATCAATACATTTTTATTTATATAGCCCTAAATCACAAGTGTCTCAAAGGGCTGCACAAGCCACAACGACGTCCTCGGTTCAGATCCCACATCAGGGCAAGGAAAAACTCAACCCAGTGGGATCACAATGGGAAACCTTGGAGAGGACCCCTTTCCGCAAAGGAGAGGGGAGCGTAGCAGAACAGAAAAGAAACGGCAGATCAACTGGGCTAAAAAGGGGGTTTATTTAAAGGCGAATGTATACAAATGAGTTTTAAGATGAGACTTAAATGCTTTTACTGAGTTAGCATCTCTAACTGTTACTGGAGTACTGGAGCCCCAATAGAAAACACTCTATAGCCCGCAGACTTTTTTTTGGTACAATACAATCGGCAAGATAGGATGGAGCTAGACCCTGTAGTATTTTATACGTAAGTAGTACAACTTTATAGTTTAAATTAAGTCATATATGTACTAA
Source organism: Nerophis ophidion (assembly GCF_033978795.1). Lineage (NCBI taxonomy): Eukaryota > Metazoa > Chordata > Actinopteri > Syngnathiformes > Syngnathidae > Nerophis > Nerophis ophidion. The sequence goes on from NC_084621.1 coordinate 7,733,477, forward strand.
TAATTAAATATGATTTATTTACATATTTTTTTTAGGTTTTTCTTGTACTGGATACGTACCACAATATTACCATTACAATAATATTATAGATAGACGGATAGATAGATAGATAGATGGATAGACAGATAGATAGATCGTACTTCATTGATTACTTCAGGGGAGTTCCTTCAGGAAAATTCAAATATTATTTAATTAAATATATATATATTTTTAATTAAAATAAAATAAAAAATTGTATACTAATATTACGACTTAAAAGTCTTCATCGATTACACTGCAACTTTATCAAACACACGATCATGTTAAGTCACATTTTTAAATTCTTTGTTGTCTTTGTAGCTATCCGGTTTAAAAGTAAGTATGGATTTTATTGTTTTACATTTTTTTAAATAAATTTAAAAACATGTATTTAAAGTTGTTTTTCTTGCAGTGACTTTTTACTATCAATATATTTTTTCTGATTAAAAAAAAATACAATGTGTATTTGTGTACAGTAGAGAGGGACTCATAAGGGGTAGGGGGGATTTCTATCATTTTGCAGAAAATAACGGAAAGCGCCCCTCTCTAAAGCGATTGACGTGGTGGTCGAAGTCGGAATTGACACAAAACACATTTCGAGATATTCGACACTTTACCGCCATCCGGCAGCTGAAACCCCCAATTTGTTACGTTTCATGTGTCAGGTAAACCGCAAAAAAAATGGGGCCATAATAATAATTCATTCATTCATTTTCTACTGCTTATCCCCTTTCGGGGTCGCGGGGGGCGCTGGCGCCTATCTCAGCTACAATCGGGCGGAAGGCGGGGTACACCCTGGACAAGTCGCCACCTCATCGCAGGGCCAACACAGATAGACAGACAACATTCACACTCACATTCACACACTAGGGCCCCAACACGCCGGATTGTAGTCAGCTGGAGGCGTGTCTTAATGAAATTAAACAATGGATGTCCGCTAACTTTTTGCAACTCAACGCCAAAAAAACGGAAATGCTGATTATCGGTCCTGCTAGACACCGAACTCTATTTAATAATACAACTCTAACATTTGACAACCAAACAATTAAACAAGGCGACACGGTAAAGAATTTGGGTATTATCCTATGTGTATTTGTGTACAGTCGGGAAGGATTCCTAGAGGGGAGGAGATGGGTTCTATCTTTTTGCAATACAGACTGCAGAAAATACCAGAAAGCTCCTCTCCCTAAAGTGATTGACGCGGTGGTCGAAGTAGGAATTGACACAAAACACATGTTGAGATATTCGACACTTTACTGCCGCCCGGCAGCTGAAACCCCCAATTTGTTACGTTTCATGTGTCAGGTAAACCGCCACAAATGGGGCCATATGAGTCCTCTTAGGATTGTAGACACTTTGTTCCCGGTGGCGCTCACACTTGGTGTTTTAGGGCGCTGCTCGAGTGACGGCCATCACTTTTCCTTTTCTGTGGACCCCTGTTTGTTGGGACGTGTTGTACTGTGCTGTCGGAGTCTAAATATAGCTTCGCTGTTGTGGTTGCGTCACTCGGTGATAGCGCATTGTCGCCAAGGAGGTATAATTGAATCCCCTGATGTCAGTGGCCTCTTCCTCGCCACACTCAGGCTGATGGAGAAGTGGATCTGGATGTGGATGTGAGTCAGAACCTCGCCACGCCGGTCCATCCTAGTCCGGGTCTGCATCTTTGTCTGTAATAACGCCGCTGCTAACAACAATGGTGATGATTATGAAAAGGAGCAGTTACACGCTCCGTCATCAATCATCCCGGATGGGACACGACGCCCCCCCTCCCCCCCTTCCCGCACTTACCGGGGGTACATAATTCAAGTGGAGTGTCAGTGGGTGAGGCTGCTTGCTGGAGATGCTATCTTGCAGGCGGGGATGAGTGTTTGTGGTGCTGAGGGTCTGCATCTAAACGTAGACGGGCAGGAGATGGCAGGGGGGGGGGGGGGGTGCTCGCTCAGGTGGGACTGGGGTGGGATTCACGATCTAACTTCACAAAATTAACGATAGCATCGTGATGGAAATGCAATTTTTTTCAGAGAAAGAAAATACTGACGCGATACATCACGATAACGACTTTGCGGGAAAAGAAAGAACATCTACCAACAAATGTATTTATGCAAGATAAATATGTGTTTTAATGTATTTACATATATACATGTATATATGTGTAAATATATATATATATGTACATATATACACATATATATGTATATATACATGTATATATGTATATGTATATACATATATATGTATATGTATATACATATATATGTATATGTATGTATATATACGTGTATATGTATGTATATATACGTATATATGTAAATATATATATGTATGTATATATATACATGTATACATACATGCATATATGCATGTGTATATAATGTATGTATGTATGTATGTATATATACATGTATATATGTATATTTATGTGTATATATACATGTATATACATGTGTATGTGTACGTACGTATACACATGTATATATGTATATATATATACACGTATATATGTAAATATATATATGTATGTATACATACATGCATATATGCATGTGTATATAATGTATGTATGTATGTATGTATGTATATATACATGTATATATGTATATTTATGTGTATATATACATGTATATACATGTATATATGTATATATACATTAATATATATATATATACATATATATGTATGTATGTATGTATTTATATATGTATGTATATATGTCTGTGTGCATGCAAATATGTGTGCACCTACTGTACCAAAAGTCTGTAATAATTATAGCAGTAATATGCTGTAAAGACACAGGCATGTGTTTGTGTATTTATTCTCTGACCTGTGGCCCCCAGCACTGTGTCATCATAGCCTTCCTCCCTGGGCTCCACACAAACAAACACATAGCATCCTTAAACCCAGCCCAGTGCTACAGGGCCAAAGCACCTCCAAGACACCAAATCTCCTCTTTTTTTCCCCCCTTTTTTTCCCTTCCTCCCTCTCAGATCTTTCCCGCTTTTGAATTTACCCTCTCTGCTAAATCCTCATCTCCATATTCATAGACTGAGGGGCCTCTTTAAGACTATCTGAAATAGGGCCTGCAGCATCTTCTTGTTTGTGGCTCTGAAAAAGTCATTTCCTCCGGCTGTCATGCATGGAGGTGTGCGCCTGTGTGGAAATGCAAGGTGGCGCGGCGTCTCTGGATGGAGAACTCTTCTGTGTCAGCTCTTAAAGGCATGTCTCCGCTTCCAAAGTCTTGTAAAAAAAAAAAAACAACAACAAAAAAAAAAAACCTTCAAAGTGCGATTATCAGCGAGCAAAAGTACGGTGAGGAGAGCAAGGAGGGGTAAAAGAAAGTGTCTTGTCTCAAGTACGTGAATTATCCTGACAACATGCGTGGAGGAAAAAAAAAATGACGGATGGATTGTTTGTGTGGGCTGAATGCTGTTTTGTGTTGGGACTGAATGACTGAAACAAACACGAGAGCATGTTAAATATGTATCACATATCAGCGTGCTGGGTATTCAAGTGTTCTAAAACAACAACACAAGGAGCTGTCAAAAGATCAAAACATGCAAGCAGCGTCAACTCCTGAACTGAAAATAATCCTGTCTAGTTTACATTATGCATGGCACATTAATAACACTCCATGCTATTAATATTTGTCTTAGGAGGAGGAAATTATGGCACATTTAAGAATTTACTAGAAAGAGTGAGGATCCTAATGTTGTACGTTTTTTTTTGTTTTGTTTGATTTACATAATAAATGTACAAACCCCGTTTCCATATGAGTTAGGAAATTGTGTTAGATGTAAATATAAACAGAATACAATGATTTGCAAATCATTTTCAAGCCATATTCAGTTGAATATGCTACAAAGACAACATATTTCATGTTCAAACTCATAAACTTTGTTTTTTTTTTGCAAATAATAATCAACTTAGAATTTCATGGCTGCAACACGTGACAAAGTAGTTGGGAAAGGGCATGTTCACCACTGTGTTACATCACCTTTTCTTTTAACAACACTCAATAAACGTTTGGGAACTGAGGAAACTAATTGTTGAAGCTTTGAAAGTGGAATTCTTTCCCATTCTTGTTTTATGTAGAGCTTCAGTCCTTCAACAGTCCGGGGTCTCCGCATTTTACGCTTCATAATGCGCAACACATTTTCCATGGGAGACAGGTCTAAACTGCAGGCGGGCCTGGAAAGTACCCGCTGTCTTTTTTTACGAAGCCACGCTGTTGTCACACTTGCCTTGCTGAAATAAGCAGGGGCGTCCATAATAACGTTGCTTGGATGACAGCATATGTTGTTCCAAAACCTGTATGGACCTTTCAGCATTAATGGTGCCTTCACAGATGTGTAAGTTACCCATGCCTTGGGCACTAATACACCCCCATACCATCACACATGCTGGCTTTTCAACTTTGCGCCTATAACAATCTGCATAGTTATTTTCCTCTTTGTTCCGAAGGACACAACGTCCACAGTTTCCAAATATAATTTGAAATGCGGACTTGTCAGACCACAGAACACTTTTCCACTTTGCATCAGTCCATCTTAGATGAGCTTAGGCCCAGCAAAGCCAGCGGCGTTTCAGGGTGTTGTTGATATATGGGTTTGGCATTGCATATTAGAGTTTTAACTTGCACTTTTAGATGTAGCAACCAACTGTAGTTATTGACAGTGGTTTTATGAAGTGTTCCTGAGCCCATGTGGTGATATCCTTTACACACTGATGTCGGTTTTTGATGCAGTACCGCCTGAGGGATCAAAAGTCCGTAATATCATCGCTTACGTGCAGTGATTTCTCCAGATTCTCTGAACCTTTTGATGATTTTACGGACTGTAGATGGTAAAATCCCTAAATTCCTTGCAATAGCTCGTTGAGAAATGTTGTTGTAAAACTGTTCAACAATTTGCTTACAAAGTGGTGACCCTCACCCCATCCTTGTTTGTGAATGACTTAGCATTTCATGGAAGCTGCTTTTATACCCAATCATGGCACCCACCTGTTCCCAATTAGCCTGCACACCTGTGGGATGTTCCAAATAAGTGTTTGATGAGCATTCCTCAACTTTATCAGTATTTATTGCCACCTTTCCCAACTTCTTTGTCACGTGTTGCTGGCATCAAATTCTAAAGTTAATGATTATTTGCAACAACAAAAAAACTTTATCAGTTTCAACATCAAATATGTTGTCTTTGTAGCATATTCAACTGAATATGGCTTGAAAAGGATTTGCAAATCATTGTATTCTGTTTATATTTACATCTAACACAATTTCCCAACTCATATGGAAACGGGGTTTGTACATTTTACACAATACAGTAAATATTATGTTCAATTTCAATTTTGGATTTTACAAATGATATTTATTTGAATCTCTGTATTTTCCTCCATGTTTTAGAACTGTGGTCTCAGACTTCACACGTTATTTTGCGGCCCCCACCTTAATATGAAGGTTTAATGGAAGAGCGGCCCGCAATTTTTATATGAATGGCTCTTGACAGCGTTGTGTTGTTTGTACGAGTTTAACGGTACATGTTTTTGTTTTGAACCGTTTCTGTTCGGAGGTTTACCGAACGAGCACACATGCTAGCAGCGACCGGGCTAGGACAACATGTAAAAGCCAAAACTGGAAGACCCTCCTGCCTTGTTAAGATCTCCTGTTTGGGAACACTTTAGCTGCGCGATACGACAATGGAGGACGGAGGTTTGCCGACATTGTTCAGCAGCTGCTTCTGACAACACGTCAAACATGTGTCGCACCTTTCATGCTTCCGGCTCCCAGACCGTAGTCGAGGAGCGCAGGGGAGACACTCCTCCAGGGCTGATGTATTCTCAGGGGCCACACCCTTCACTCTACCCGGCAGTGGGTCTCCACAGATCCGGACTCCAGGGTAAATTAAGAGTCCGGCGATTAGTTGCAAATCGTGGCTTTATTGAGGTCTTGCACACAGCCAATCCATCAAAATACTCGCCACTCCCCGCACTCATGCTACCGCTCCCTCACCTCGCTCGCCCACACACTCACCTCACATGCTGCCGCATATTAAAGGGCCACACACACGCTACTCTCACAACACATGCTAACCCATTTGAAGAGTCACCACCGCATTCAAGCAGCCTCTCCTCGGCGAGTCATGCAGGGCTAAAGCAATAACAAATATTGTTATGGTAGCAGATATAAGTCCATAAAGCAGGGGTCGGGAACCTTTTTGGTTGAGAGAGCCATGAAAGCCAAATATTTCAAAATGTATTTCCATGAGAGCCGTATAATATTTTTTAAACACTGAATACAACTAAATGCATGCATTTTTAAGTAAGACATGTTATTTCTTTGTGATCATGTTCTGTTTAGTTATGTTCTGTTTTGTTTTTTGATTAGTTCCTGTTTTTGCGCACCGTGGTTTGTTTTTGTTTCCATGACTACCAATCAGTTCACCTGTTTTCACGACTCACACACCTGATTCACTTGAACTCATGTACCCGTTGTCAATCACCACGTCACGATTTAAGCCTGCAGTTGCCAGGCAGTCAGCCTGGCGACATCACCTTCTACTCACCCTCTATCACCTCCTACACACCTATGTTATCCATGCCGATGATCCATGCTCTTTGTCGGTCCAAGTAAGTTTTTCATGCCATAGTTTGTAAGTTTTTTTTACTGTTCATAGTTCTCCCACTGTGCGAGTTTTAGTTTTCATAGCCAAGTTTTTAACCTCCACTGAGAGCGCCTTTTGTTTATACCCTTTGTTTTTGTAATATTTTTGAGTTAAGATTAAAGATGTCATTACCTTCACGCCATGTCTGTTCCAATCGCTTTGTACCACGGGAAAACAAACCACACCATAGTCCAGGTCTTGACAAGACCAACATTTTTAGAGTCTAATAAGTCTCTTATTCTTTTTAATAACATTGTTATTTCAAATTTAACCAATAATATATTTTATACTTCTTAACATTAATGCGACATCTTGGACAGGTGCGATAGAAAACGGATGGTTGGATTAAAATGCATGAGAATGTTTTATAATTTGAACGTTATTTTCAACACTGTGATTACCATCGAAATTATTAATTACTTATCGTGTTAAGCAATGTCAGCCAAGATTTATCTGAGAGCCAGATGCAGTCATCAAAAGAGCCACATCTGGCTCTAGAGCCATAGGTTCCCTACCCCTGCCATAAAGCATTAAAAACTAGATTTTGACCCACTTCTATGGTGGAACAACAATGAGCCCATATATCCTCTTACTGCCAAGTTAGCCAGGCTGGGGGGGGGAAAGAAAAGTTAATCTGAGGCTGAGTTGATTTGAAACTGTTTAATGTTGCACTTTTTATATGCAGAAGAAAAGTTTTGTCATTTTATTTAATCTGAGCAACAACTTCAGGCAGTTTATTGTTGATTAATGTGGACCCCGATTTAAACAAGTTGAAAAACGTATTGGGGTGTTACCATTTAGTGGGGACGGCGTGGCAAAGTTGGTAGAGTGGCTGTGCCACCAATCTGAGGGTTACTGGTTCAATCCCCACCTTATACCATCCTAGTCACGTCCGTTGTGTCCTTGGGCAAGACACTTCACCCTTGCCCCTGATGGGTCCTGATGAGCGCCTTGCATGGCAGCTCCCACCGTGAGTGTGTGAATGGGCGGATGTGGAAATACTGTCACAGCGCTTTGGGCTCCTTAAAAAGGGGTAGAAAAGCGCTATACAAGTACAACCATTTACCATTTAGTGGTCAATTGTACGGAATATGAACTCTACTGTGCAATCTACTAATAAAAGTGTTAATCAATCAATCAAAAAAAAGCACTTTCTACATATAAAGTGTTTTTTTGAGGGTTTTTTGGGGTTGCTGGAGCCTATATCAGCTGCATTCGAGCGGTAGGCGGTGTACACCCTGGAAAAGTCGCAACCTCATCGCAGAAATTGTAAAATTTGATACAATTTAACTTTTTTCCGTATTTTCCGAACTATAAGGCGCACTTAAAATCCTTTAATTTTCTCAAAACTCGACAGTGCGCCTTATGACCCGGTACCCCTAATGTACACCATAAATTGATTAACGTGGACCCCGACTTAAACAAGTTGAAAAACTTATTGGGGTGTTACCATTTAGTGGTCAATTGTACGGAATATGTACTGTACTGTGCAATCTACTAATAAAAGTATCTATCAATCAATCAATCAATGAAAATGTACGGAATCATTTTGGTGTATTGAATTGATAGGGTTAGTGCGTCTGCCTCACAATACGAAGTTCCTGCAGTCCTGGGTTCAAATCCAGGCTTGGGATCTTTCTGTGTGGAGTTTGCATGTTCTCCCCGTGAATGCGTGGGTTCCCTCCGGGTACTCCGGCTTCCTCCCACTTCCAAAGACATGCACCTGGGGATAGGTTGATTGGCAACACTAAATTGGCCCTAGTGTGTGAATGTGAGTGTGAATGTTGTCTGTCTATCTGTGTTGGCCCTGCGATGAGGTGGCGACTTGTCCAGGGTGTACCCTGCCTTCCGCCCGATTGTAGCTGAGATAGGCGCCAGCGCCCCCCGCGACCCTGAAAGGGAATAAGCGGTAGAAAATGGATGGATGGATGGATGAATTGATAAGTGTGACCAGCAGACGGCAGTCACACATAAGAGATACGTGTAGACTGCAATATGACTCAAGTAAACAACACCAAAATGTTAAATTTTACATCGAAAATGGAATATTACGCACGGCGCTCAAAAATCTATCAAAATGTTTTCGGAAAATACGGTAATGACTTTTTATCTAAGCGTATTTAATTGTTCCTATTTCATAGTATTAGTATATTTGGATTATGACCAAACATGTTAGAATGGATTAGCTACCACTGGCTTTGATAGACGCATCCTTGGAAAAAAATATCTGAGCTAACATTGCAACATTTAAAAAAAAAAAAATCCACATCAAATATTATGAACCAAAAACATAAATGGGTTAAATGGGTTGTACTTGTATAGCACTTTTCTACCTTCAAGGTACTCAAAGCGCTTTGACACTACTTCCACATTCACACACACATTCACACACTGATGGAGGGAGCTGCCATGCAAGGCGCTAACCAGCACCCAATCAGGAGCAAGGGTGAAGTGTCTTGCTCAGGACACAACGGACGTGACGAGGTTGGTACTAGGTGGGGATTGAACCAGGGACCCTCGGGATGCGCACGGCCACTCTTCCACTGCGCCAAGTTTCAAATGGCAAGACATCAAGGGAATGTTGCAGCTAATAAAACATGGCATCCTTTGCATAAGTAATTGGAACTTGTGCAGACAAAATGATGAGTCGCCAGTTTTGTTACTTTCACAATTTTTTTTTCATCTTCATAATTTTGCTGATGCAACTGAGAGCTCATTGGGCAAAAGCAACAGTGGCTTTTGTCTTGTTGAGCATGCTTCCGAGGGACCTCGTTTTGAAGTGTCCTTGAGCAAGTTGTATAGATTACCGGGACAATGATAAATCACAGTAAAATGACTGATGGTTCGTAATATGTTTTTTTCCATTTCTATCATGGTAAAACTGTGAAAAACTCACAGAAACAGCCAGCGTCCTATTCGCTTGATAGCGTAAATGCTAACAAGAATTTTTAAATAAAACTTGGTTAAAAGACGATATTCTGTGTACGGGTACTTTTTGAGCACATTCAACGATATTGAGAGAGTTTTGGTCACAATGAAAGACATTTTCATATTTTGACATCTCGTAATCATCGAAAATCCGAACTGCAAACATTTGTATTAATAAATGTGTCAGGTTTGTCCCTGACAGTTTGGTTAGGTCTGTGTTTCCTGTCAGCGCTTTTATTTTGGTTATTTCCTGCTGTTCTCCCGGAGCGCTGTTTCCCCTCAGCTGCGGCTGATTGGGACCTGACCACACCTGCTGTCAATCAGCCGGCTGCTATTTAAACCTGGTTGTGTCGATGTCACCACTACCAGTCTTGTCGCTTCTAGCTTTGTCTACTTCTGTTCACTCTGCTCACGCCATAGTTCCGTCGTGTCACAATAAGTGTTTTTGTTCTTAGCCAAATTTGTTATCCGCGCCTTTTCTTGGTACCCTTTTGGTTTGTTCTTGTTTTATTGTTTAACTAAATCATGTTTTCTTACGCAATGCCTGCCTGTGACAGAAGTAGACAAAGCTACAAGGGACAAGACAGGTAGTGGTGACATCGACACGACAATAGTCCAGCATCTGATTGGAGGACAAAACAGGTTCAAATAGCAGCTGGCTGATTGACACCAGGTGTGGCCAGGTGCCAATCATCCGCAGCTGAGGGGAAACAGCGCTCAGGGAGAACAGCAGGAAAAAACCAAAATAAAAGCGCTGACAGGAAACAAAGACACAGAGGAAAAAACTAAAACCTAACCAAACTGTCAGGGACGAACCTGACAAAATGAGGTATGTTTTCCGCACACAAAAACTATAAAACATATCAAACAGATGTGCCAGAGTCTTCAGTACATCATGAAAATTGTTCAAATCTATCAGGAATTGGTTAACACTGGAGGCAACTCAAACTTATTTAAACGCGATGATTATGTCCCGTTTTTTTGAATAGTACAACAAGCAAAATGACGCTGAGGCCATTGGAAACCTTGCACAAACAATCGCTCAAAATCCTTGACCGAGAACCACAACATCACCGTTTAGTTCTTCAAAAATATACACTGCTCAATTTTGCTAACAATCGAAGATTAGCATCAATACAAATGGCCCATTGAATCGTAAAAAATTAAGAAAGTAAATAATTCAATGTATATACTTTGATGATTATCTTGTATGATGACTGTATTATGCTGATAGTATGTATTTGTACTATGAATTAATTAACGTGGACCCCGACTTAAACTTAAACTTATTTGGGTGTTACCATTTAGTGGTCAATTGTACGGAATATGTACTGTACTGTGCAATCTACTAATAAACGTTTCAATCAATCAATCAATCAATCAATCAATTCTAAGTAACACTGCCCCAGCGCCACTTAAGCACTTTGTCCAGTTTACATCTACTGTGACAACTAGAAACACACAAGCCTCCACTAGGGGGCAGTGTAGCATACCCAAATGTAGAACCTATTTTGCACAATCAGCATTTTCATATAAAGCGATAAAGGAATGAAACAACCTCCCAACAAACTTGAAAAGTCTAACAGATTATTCTTCATTCACAACTCAACTTATAAAGCTGCTCACACGGTCAATGATGCTGGCACGTGTCATTTTCATGTGTATTATATTTATGCATGGCAACATTTTGTCGTAAGCTGTGAGGTTGTCTTCGCAAATAATGACGGATGTGAACGAGAGCATGTATTGTCCATGTGTTATGATGTAGAGGAGGGGTGGTCATAGTAGTAGTAGTTGTGGTTAGTAGTAGCAGTATTAATAGTGGTTAGTAGTTGTTGTTGTTATTATTTGTAGCAGTAGCAATAGTGGTTATAGTAGTAGTAGTAGTTGTTGTTTGTAGCGGTAGTAATAGTGGTTAGTACTAGTAGTTGTTATTTTAAGCAGTAGTAATAGTGGTTAATAGTAGTAGTTGTTTTTTGTAGCAGTCTTAATCGTGGTTAGTAGTAGTATTAATGGGGGTTAGCAGTAATAGTTTTTTTTTTTAGCAGTCATGATAGGGGTTAGCAGTTATTTGTAGCAGTAGTAGTAGTGGTTAGTAGTAGTAGTTGTTTTTTGTAGCAGTAGTAATAACAGTTGGTAGTAGTAGTCGTTGTTTGTAGAAGTAGGAATAACGGTAAGTAGGAGTAGTTGTTTTTGTAGCAGTAGCAATAATGGTTAGTAGTAGTAGTCGCTGTTGTTGTTTGTAACCATACTAATAATGGTTAGTAGTAGTAGTTGTTGTTATCTGTAGCAGTAGTAATAAAGGTTAGTAGTAGTAGTAGTTGTTGTTTTTTGTAGAAGTAGTAGTAATGGTTAGTGGTAGTTGTTGTTTGTAGCAGTAGTAATAATGGTTATTAGTAGTATTAGTAGTAGTAGTTGTTATTATTTGTACCATTAGTAATAGTGGTTAGTAGTAGTAGTTTTTTGTAGCAGTATTAATAACGGTTGGTATTAGTAGTAGTTGTTGTTTGTAGCAGTAGTAATAATGGTTAGTAATAGTAGTAGTAGTAGTTGTTTGTAGCAGTATTTATAACTGTTGGTATTAGTAGTAGTTGTTGTTTGTAGCAGTAGTAATAATGGTTAGTAGTAGTAGTTTTTGTTTGTAGCAGTCATAATAATGGTTAGTAGTAGTAGTTGTTGTTTGTAGCAGTAGTAATAATGGTTAGTAGTAGTAGTAGTTGTTGTTTGTTGCAATAGTAATAATGGTTAGTAGTAGTAGTTTTTGTTTGTAGCAGTCATAATAATGGTTAGTAGTAGTAGTTGTTGTTTGTAGCAGTAGTAATAATGGTTAGTAGTAGTAGTAGTTGTTGTTTGTTGCAATAGTAATAATGGTTAGTAGTAGTAGTTTTTGTTTTTAGCAGTCATAATAATGGTTAGTAGTAGTAGTAGTTGTTGTTTGTTGCAATAGTAATAATGGTTAGTAGTAGTAATTGTAGCATTAGCAATAATGGTTAGTAGTAGTAGTTGTTGTTTGTAGCATTAGTAAATAATGGTTAGTCGTTATTGTTTGTAGCAGTAGTGATAATGGTTAGTAGTTGTTGTTTTCTAGCAGTAGTAATAATGGTTAGTGGTAGTAATTGTAGCTGTAGTAATAATGGTTAGTGGTAGTAATTGTAGCATTAGTAATAATGGTTAGTAGTACTAGTAGTAGTTGTATGTAGCACTAGTAATAATGGTTAGTAGTAGAAGTTGTAGCATTAGTAATAATGGTTTGTAGTAGTAATTGTAGCAGTAGTAATAATGGTTAGTGGTAGTAATTGTAGCATTAGTAATAATGGTTAGTAGTAGTAGTAGTTGTATGTAGCAATAGTAATAATGGTTAGTAGTAGTAGTTGTAGCATTAGTAATAATGGTTTGTAGTAGTAATTGTAGCAGTAGTAATAATGGTTAGTGGTAGTAGTTGTAGCATTGGTAATAATGGTTTGTAGTAGTAGCAGTTGTATGTAGCACTAGTAATAATGGTTAGTAGTAGTAATTGTAGCAGTAGCAATAATGGTTAGTGGTAGTAATTGTAGCATTAGTAATAATGGTTAGCAGTAGTAGTAGTTGTATGTAGCAATAGTAATAATGGTTAGTAGTAGTAGTTGTTGTTTGTAGCATTAGTAAAGATGGTTAGTAGTATAACTAGTTGTTGTAATGTATAAGTATGTGTCAATGAGAAAACAGTTTATGAGTTTTCTTAATTTGATGTCATGCCATAGTATTATTGTATTGTTATAATTGTATTGCAAGTTCTTGTATATCTTTAATGTGGGTAAGCAGGCACTGCAGATGGAAATGAGTTCTTTAGCAATAATCTGGTGCAGAACATATCCGTCTTTGATCTGAATGTCTCTGTGCATTGTCCCTTCAAATAAAGACTAATCGAAACTACATGTTTTTTTCCAAAATCTCCGCGCACATTTGACGGCGCCAACCAAGCGCCATCTGTTGGGCTTTTGTCACTTTGCACAGTTTTCGGTGTTGACAGATCCCCGGATTAAGCGCGGCGCCAAAATCAAAGCAGCTTGTCCGCCGTTTTGTCAGCCGGCGCCGCGAGGGCCAAAAAAGTCTCGTCCAATGAAGTGTTTTGTCACCAGCACAATCACAGTTATGTCGAGGTGTGAGAGTGCGTCTTGTTCTTCTCTTTCCACGCTTTTTTTTTTTTTTTTTTAGTCTTTTCAGCAAATGGTAAAATTGCAGCCTTTTATGAAAAACTGTTCCCAAGTCATTGACTCTTTATTTAGCCAATGGCAGATCAACTGGTCTAAAAAGGTGGTCTATTTAAAGGGCTAGAGTATACTAATTAGTTTTAAGATGGACTTGAATCAGTGGTTCTTAACCTTGTTGGAGGTTCTGAACCCCACAAGTTTCGTACACGCATTCAACGAACCCTGCTTTTGTGAAATTTTTTCTTAGTTTTTTTCAAATTCAAGACAAAGTTAAAAGTTTTTTTCCTGGTGTACAAAATGAACCGTGCATGAACTCACAACAAATGACACACCTGCAAATCAGTGTGACTTCTGCTGTTGCCGTAGCCACGATACGCCGATATGGAGACGTTTTATTCATCAATCAATCAATCAATCAATCAATGTTTATTTATATAGCGCTAAATCACAAAGGGCTGCCAAAACCACAACGACATCCTCGGTAGAGCCCACATAAGGGCAAGGAAAACTCACACCCAGTGGGACGTCGGTGACAGTGACAATGATGACTACGAGAAACCTTGGAGAGGACCGCATATGTGAGAAACAGAGACAAGAAAGCTAAAAGCAACTGTGTGAGGACCAATACTCGAATATCACGATATAGTCATTTTCTAGAGACAAACCTGCGATATATTGAGTAAATCGATATATCGCCCAGCCCTAATATATATATATGTATTAGGGCTGGGCGATATATCGATTTACTCAATATATCGCGGGTTTGTCTCTGTAGGATATAGAAAATGACTATATCGTGATATTCGAGTATTGGTCCTCAAAGCAGTATTAATAACGGTTGGTATTAGTAGTAGTTGTTGTTTGTAGCAGTAGTAATAATGGTTAGTAGTAGTAGTCATTGTTGTTGTTTGTAGCCGTAGTAATAATGGTTAGTAATAGTAGTAGTAGTTGTTTGTAGCAGTAGTAATAATGGTTAGTAGTAGTAGTTTTTGTTTGTAGTAGTAGTTGTTGTTTGTTGCATTAGTAATAATGGTTAGTGGTAATAATTGTAGCATTATTAATAATGGTTAGTAGTAGTCGTTGTTGTTTGTAGCATTAGTAATAATGGTTAGTAGTTGTTGTTTGTAGCAGTAGTAATAATGGTTAGTAGTAGTAGTTTTTTTGTTTGTAGTAGTAGTTGTTGTTTGTTGCATTAGTAATAATGGTTAGTGGTAGTAATTGTAGCATTAGTAATAATGGTTAGTAGTAGTAGTTTTTGTTTGTAGCATTAGTAATAATGGTTCAGCGGTAGTAATTGTAGCATTAGTAATAATGGTTAGTGGTAGTAATTGTAGCATTAGTAATAATGGTTAGTAGTAGTAGTTTTTGTTTGTAGCATTAGTAATAATGGTTAGTGGTAGTAATTGTAGCATTAGTAATAATGGTTAGTAGCAGTATATGTTGTTTGTAGCATTAGTAATAATGGTTAGTAGTTGTTGTTTGTAGCAGTAGTAATAATGGTTAGTAGTAGTAGTTTTTGTTTGTAGTAGTAGTTGTTGTTTGTTGCATTAGTAATAATGGTTAGTGGTAGTAATTGTTGCATTAGTAATAATGGTTAGTAGTAGTAGTTGTTGTTTGTAGCATTAGTAATAATGTTTAGTAGTAGTAATTGTAGCAGTATTAATAATGGTTTGTGGTAGTAATTGTAGCATTAGTAATAATGCTACTATATATATATATATGTATTTATATTAGGGCTGCGAATCTTTGGGTGTCCACGATTCGATTCAATATCAATTCTTGGGATGTGATTCGATAATATATATATATTTTTTTTGATTCAACGCGATTCTCGATTCAAAAACGATATTTTTCCTATTCAAAAGGATTGTGTATTCATTCAATACATAGATTTCAGCAGGATCTACCCCAGTCTGCTGACATGCTAGCAGAGTAGTAGATTTTAAAAATACAAGCTTTATAATTGTAAAGGACAATGTTTTATCAACTGATTGCAATAATGTAAAATTTGTTTTAACTATTAAAGGAACCCAAAATACGACTTATTTTATCTTTGTGAAAACATTGGACACAGTGTGTTGTCCAGCTTATGAGATGCCATGCAAGTGTAAGCCACTGTGACACTATTGTTCTTTTTGTTTATTTCATAAATGTCTAATGATAATGTCAATGAGGGATTTTAATCACTGCAATGCTGAAATGATAACTAATATTGATACTGTTGTTGATAATATTCATTTTTGTTTCACTACTTTTGTTTGTTCTGTGTGGTGTTTGTGTCTCCTCTCAATTGCTCTGTTTATTGCAGTTCTGAGTGTTGCTGGCTCAGGTTCGGTTTTGGAATTGGATTGCATTGTTATGGTATTGCTGTGTATTGTTTTGTTGGATTGATAAATAAATAAATAAAAAATCGATTTTTTTAAAATGAGAATTGATTCTGAATCGCACAACGTGAGAATCGCGATTCGTATTTCAATCGATTTTTTCCCACACCCCTAGTATATATGTATATATATATATATATATATATATTGTACTTTGTGGTTGTCCCCTACTATACATTTCTGTTTGTTTTTTTCCCAAAGGCCACTTCTCCCATGGCTGTGAAGGCACCATTTGACAGATGCTCCTCATGAAGAGGATGAGAAGTTACCTCAGGGCTTTAAAAACATAAACGCCGCCGTAAAACAAAGCCCGCCACTCGCACATTTATCCTAATTTACTTCCTCGGCCTCTTTTCTCCTCTTCCTCCTCCTTCTTCGTCATCGTCGTCGTCTCTAATCCCCTTTTCATCGTCCTCAGCGGGCTGATTTACTGGTGCCATCCATCGCTCTCCCGTCTCACCTTTCTCTTGTTTACTTCTCTTTTTCCGTCTCTTCTTCTTCTTCTTCTGCACCTGCTCTGCTCCCGACTCATTTGAACCTTCTATGGTATCACTGCAGACCCATGTAGTCAATTATCCATTCTGTTAATGAGCAGATAAATCTAATTGCTCTCTCCTTCAGTGCCTGACGGCAACTCTCTCTCTCTCTCTCTCTCTCTCTCTCTCTCTCTCTCTCTCTCTCTCTCTCTCTCTCTCTCTCTCTCACTCAGTCATGTGATCATCTCCTTTGGCCTGGCGGTGCTCTGACAAGCATCCCGGCTGCCTCATTCTTGTCGCGTCTGTTTACTTCTTTCATGCTCCTTGACCTTACCCCCCCCCCCCCCCCCCCCCCCCCCCCCCCCCCCCCCCCCCCCCCACCCCCCCCAGTAGCTATGACCAGCAGTTCAAGTAGCACGGCTGCTTCTTTCCCGCTCCGTTCGAGGCTGATAATCTCCCCGCGCTATCAACAAACGTTTCATAGCCTCAGCCTGAATGTGGCGAAGCAGAAAGTAATTAGGTCTTATCAACAAAGGCGGCGGAGCAAGCAGAAACGAGCGCATGAGGTCCTTTTACATATTTGAGCGGTATAGACCAGGCGAGTTCAAAGTGAGCTGCATGTTTGTTTGTTTGTTTGGGCCAGAATGAAGTCTTCTTCCAGGTGGTAACCATGGCAACGTAGATGACATCCGGTATGTATTCAAAAGAAATGTTCAAAGTGCTTAAGATGGCTTCAGTGTTTTATGGCGAGGGAACCAGTAGAGAGGTCCGATAATGGCTTTTTGTGCCGATATCCGATGTTGTCCAACTCTTAATTACCGATTCCGATATCAACCGATACCGATATATACACTTGTGGAATTAACACATTTTTATGCATAATTTTAGAGATGTCCAATAATGTCTTTTTTGCCGATATCCAAAATCAACTCTTACTTACCGATTCCATATCAACCGATACCGATATATACAGTCGTGAAATTAACACATTATTATGCTTACTTTTTAGAGATGTCCTATAATGGCTTTTTTGTCGATATCCGATATTCCGAGATTGTCTAGCTCTTAATTACCAATTCCGATATCAACCGATACCGATATATAGTCGTGGAATTAACACATTATTATGCTTACTTTTTAGAGATGTCCGATAATGGCTTTTTTGTCGATATCCGATATTCCGAGATTGTCTAGCTCTTAATTACCAATTCCGATATCAACCGATACCGATATATAGTCGTGGAATTAACACATTATTATGCTACTTTTTAGAGATGTCCGATAATGCTTTTTTGTCGATATCCGATATTCCGAGATTGTCTAGCTCTTAATTACCAATTCCAATATCAACCGATACCGATATATACAGTCGTGAAATTAACACATTATTATGCTTACTTTTTAGAGATGTCCTATAATGGCTTTTTTGTCGATATCCGATATTCCGAGATTGTCTAGCTCTTAATTACCAATTCCAATATCAACCGATACCGATATATAGTCGTGGAATTAACACATTATTATGCTTACTTTTTAGAGATGTCCGATAATGGCTTTTTTGTCGATATCCGATATTCCGAGATTGTCTAGCTCTTAATTACCAATTCCAATATCAACCGATACCGATATATACAGTCGTGAAATTAACACATTATTATGCTTACTTTTAGAGATGTCCTATAATGGCTTTTTGTCGATATCCGATATTCCGAGATTGTCTAGCTCTTAATTACCAATTCCGATATCAACCGATACCGATATATAGTCGTGGAATTAACACATTATTATGCCTATTTTTTAGAAATGTCCAATAATGGCTTTTTTTGCCGATACCCAATATCAACTCTTACTTACCGATTCCAATATCAAGAGATACCGATATATAGTCGTGGAATTAACACATTATTATGCTTACTTTTTAGAGATGTCCTATAATGGCTTTTTTGTCGATATCCGATATTCCGAGATTGTCTAGCTCTTAATTACCAATTCCGATATCAACCGATACCGATATATAGTCGTGGAATTAACACATTATTATGCTTACTTTTTAGAGATGTCCGATAATGGCTTTTTTGTCGATATCCGATATTCCGAGATTGTCTAGCTCTTAATTACCAATTCCAATATCAACCGATACCGATATATACAGTCGTGAAATTAACACATTATTATGCTTACTTTTTAGAGATGTCCTATAATGGCTTTTTTGTCGATATCCGATATTCCGAGATTGTCTAGCTCTTAATTACCAATTCCGATATCAACCGATACCGATATATAGTCGTGGAATTAACACATTATTATGCCTATTTTTTAGAAATGTCCAATAATGGCTTTTTTTGCCGATACCCAATATCAACTCTTACTTACCGATTCCAATATCAAGAGATACCGATATATAGTCGTGGAATTAACACATTATTATGCTTACTTTTAGAGATGTCCTATAATGGCTTTTTTGTCGATATCCGATATTCCGAGATTGTCTAGCTCTTAATTACCAATTCGATATCAACCGATACCGATATATAGTCGTGGAATTAACACATTATTATGCTTACTTTTTAGAGATGTCCGATAATGGCTTTTTTGTCGATATCCGATATTCCGAGATTGTCTAGCTCTTAATTACCAATTCCGATATCAACCGATACCGATATATAGTCGTGGAATTAACACATTATTATGCTTACTTTTTAGGGATGTCCGATAATGGCTTTTTTGTCGATATCCGATATTCCGAGATTGTCTAGCTCTTAATTACCAATTCCAATATCAACCGATACCGATATATACAGTCGTGAATTAACACATTATATGCTTACTTTTTAGAGATGTCCTATAATGGCTTTTTTGTCGATATCCGATATTCCGAGATTGTCTAGCTCTTAATTACCAATTCCGATATCAACCGATACGATATATAGTCGTGAATTAACACATTATTATGCCTAATTTTTAGAACTGTCCATAAAGGTGTTTTTGCCGATATCCAATATCAACTCTTACTCACTGATTCCTATCAACCGATACCGATATACAGTCGTGGAATTAACACATTATTATGCCTAATTTTTAGAAATGTCCAATAATGGCTTTTTTTGCCGATACCCAATATCAACTCTTACTTACCGATTCCAATATCAAGAGATACCGATATATACAGTCGTGAAATTAACACATTATTATGCTTACTTTTTAGAGATGTCCTATAATGGCTTTTTTGTCGATATCCGATATTCCGAGATTGTCTAGCTCTTAATTACCAATTCCGATATCAACCGATACCGATATATAGTCGTGGAATTAACACATTATTATGCTTACTTTTTAGAGATGTCCGATAATGGCTTTTTTGTCGATATCCGATATTCCGAGATTGTCTAGCTCTTAATTACCAATTCCGATATCAACCGATACCGATATATAGTCGTGAAATTAACACATTATTATGCTTACTTTTTAGAGATGTCCTATAATGGCTTTTTTGTCGATAT
This sequence comes from Nerophis ophidion, assembly GCF_033978795.1. Taxonomy (NCBI): domain Eukaryota; kingdom Metazoa; phylum Chordata; class Actinopteri; order Syngnathiformes; family Syngnathidae; genus Nerophis; species Nerophis ophidion. The sequence continues at coordinate 7,753,626 of NC_084621.1, forward strand.
CCGATATTCCGAGATTGTCTAGCTCTTAATTACCAATTCCGATATCAACCGATACCGATATATAGTCGTGGAATTAACACATTATTATGCTTACTTTTTAGAGATGTCCGATAATGGCTTTTTTGTCGATATCCGATATTCCGAGATTGTCTAGCTCTTAATTACCAATTCCAATATCAACCGATACCGATATATACAGTCGTGAAATTAACACATTATTATGCTTACTTTTTAGAGATGTCCTATAATGGCTTTTTTGTCGATATCCGATATTCCGAGATTGTCTAGCTCTTAATTACCAATTCCAATATCAACCGATACCGATATATACAGTCGTGAAATTAACACATTATTATGCTTACTTTTTAGAGATGTCCTATAATGGCTTTTTTGTCCATATCCGATATTCCGAGATTGTCTAGCTCTTAATTACCAATTCCGATATCAACCGATACCGATATATAGTCGTGGAATTAACACATTATTATGCCCTAATTTTTAGAACTGTCCATAAAGGTGTTTTTGCCGATATCCAATATCAACTCTTACTCACTGATTCCTATCAACCGATACCGATATATAGTCGTGGAATTAACACATTATTATGCCTAATTTTTAGAAATGTCCAATAATGGCTTTTTTTGCCGATACCCAATATCAACTCTTACTTACCGATTCCAATATCAACCGATACCGATATATAGTCGTGGAATTAACACATTATTATAACTAATTTTTAGAGATGTCCGATAATGGCTTTTTGTCGATATCCGATATTCCGATATTGTCCAACTCTTAATTACCGATTCCAATATAAACTGATACAGATATATGCAGTCGTGAAATTAACACATTATTATGCTTAATATTTAGAGATGTCCAATAATGGCTTTTTTACAGATATCCGATATTCCGATATTGTCCAACTCTTAACTACCGATTCCAATATCAACCGATACCGATATATACAGTCGTGGAATTAACACATTATTATGCTTACTTTTTAGAGATGTCCAATAATGGCTTTTTTGTCGATATCCGATATTCAGAGATTATCTAGCTCTTAATTACCGATTCCAATATCAACCGATACCGATATATAGTCGTGGAATTAACACATTATTATGCCTAATTTTTAGAGATGTCCGATAATGGCTTTTTTGCCGATATCCGATATTCCGAGATTGTCTAGCTCTTAATTACCAATTCCAATATCAACCGATACCGATATATACAGTCGTGAAATTAACACATTATTATGCTTACTTTTTAGAGATGTCCTATAATGGCTTTTTTGTCGATATCCGATATTCCGAGATTGTCTAGCTCTTAATTACCAATTCCGATATCAACCGATACCGATATATAGTCGTGGAATTAACACATTATTATGCTTACTTTTTAGAGATGTCCGATAATGGCTTTTTTGTCGATATCCGATATTCCGAGATTGTCTAGCTCTCAATTACCAATTCCAATATCAACCGATACCGATATATACAGTCGTGAAATTAACACATTATTATGCTTACTTTTTAGAGATGTCCTATAATGGCTTTTTTGTCGATATCCGATATTCCGAGATTGTCTAGCTCTTAATTACCAATTCCGATATCAACCGATACCGATATATAGTCGTGGAATTAACACATTATTATGCCCTAATTTTTAGAACCGTCCATAAAGGTGTTTTTGCCGATATCCAATATCAACTCTTACTCACTGATTCCTATCAACCGATACCGATATATAGTCGTGGAATTAACACATTATTATGCCTAATTTTTAGAAATGTCCAATAATGGCTTTTTTTGCCGATACCCTATATCAACTCTTACTTACCGATTCCAATATCAAGAGATACCGATATATAGTCGTGGAATTAACACATTATTATGCTTACTTTTTAGAGATGTCCTATAATGGCTTTTTTGTCGATATCCGATATTCCGAGATTGTCTAGCTCTTAATTACCAATTCCGATATCAACCGATACCGATATATACAGTCGTGAAATTAACACATTATTATGCTTACTTTTTAGAGATGTCCTATAATGGCTTTTTTGTCGATATCCGATATTCCGAGATTGTCTAGCTCTTAATTATCAATTCCGATATCAACCGATACCGATATATAGTCGTGGAATTAACACATTATTATGCCTAATTTTTAGAACTGTCCATAAAGGTGTTTTTGCCGATATCCAATATCAACTCTTACTCACTGATTCCTATCAACCGATACCGATGTATAGTCGTGGAATTAACACATTATTATGCCTAATTTTTAGAAATGTCCAATAATGGCTTTTTTTGGCGATACCCAATATCAACTCTTACTTACCGATTCCAATATCAACAGATACCGATATATAGTCGTGGAATTAACACATTGTTATAACTAATTTTTAGAGATGTCCGATAATGGCTTTTTGTCGATATCCGATATTCCGATATTCCGATATTGTCCAACTCTTAATTACCGATTCCAATATAAACTGATACAGATATATGCAGTCGTGAAATTAACACATTATTATGGTTAATATTTAGAGATGTCCAATAATGGCTTTTTTACAGATATCCGATATTCCGATATTGTCCAACTCTTAATTACCGATTCCAATATCAACCGATACCGATATATAGTCGTGGAATTAACACATTATTATGCCTAATATTTAGAGATGTCCGATAATGGCTTTTTTGCCGAATCCGATATTCCGATATTGTCCAACTCTTAATTACCGATTCCAATATCAACTGATACAGATATATACAGTCATGAAATTAACACATTATTATGCCTAATTTTTAGAGATGTCCGATAATGGCTTTTTTACCGATATTGTCCAACTCTTAATTACCGATTCCGATATGAATTGATACCGTTATATACAGTCGTGGAATCAACACATTATTATGCCTAATTTTTAGAGATGTCCAATAATGGCTTTTTTGCCGATATACAATATCAACTCTTACTTACCGATTCCAATATCAACCGATACCGATATATGCACTTGTGGAATTAACACATTTTTATGCCTAATTTTTAGAGATGTCCAATAATGGCTTTTTTTGCCGATACCCAATATCAACTCTTACTTACCGATTCCAATATCAACCGATACTGATTTATACAGTCGTAGAATTAACACATTATCCATCCATTTTCTACCGCTTATTCCCTTTCGGGGTTGCGGGGGGCGCTGGCGCCTATGTCAGCTACAATCGGGCGGAAGGCGGGGTACACCCTGGACAAGTCGCCACCTCATCGCAGGGCCAACACAGATAGACAGACAACAATCACACTCACATTCACACACTAGGGCCAATTTAGTCTTGCCAATCAACCTATCCCCAGGTGCATGTCTTTGGAAGTGGGAGGAAGCCGGAGTACCCGGAGGGAACCCACGCATTCACGGGGAGAACATGCAAACTCCACACAGAAAGATCCCGAGCCTGGATTTGAACCCAGGACTGCAGGACCTTCGTATTGTGAGGCAGACGCACTAACCCCTCTGCCACCGTGAAGAATTAACACATTATTATGCCTAATTTTTAGAGATGTCCGATAATGGCTTTTTTGTTGATATCTGATATTCAGAGATAGTCTAGCTCTTAATTACCGATTCCGATATCAACCGATACCAATATACAGTCGTGAAATCAACACATTATTATGCCTAATTTTTTTAGATATCCGATAATGGCTTTTTTGTGGATATTCCGATATTGTCCAGTTCTTATTTACCGATTCCGATATGATTTAATACCGTTATATACAGTCGTGGAATTAACACATTATTATGCCTAATTTTTAGAACTGTCCAATAATGGCTTTTTTGCCGATACCCAATATCAACTCTTACTTACCGATTCCAAATCAACCGATACCGATATATACATTCATGGAATTAACACATTATTATGCTTACTTTTTAGAGATTTCCGATAATGGATTTTTTGTCAATATCCGATATTCAGAGATTGTCTAGCTCTTAATTACCGATTCCGATATCAACCGACACCGATTAATAGTCGTGGAATTAACACATTATTATGCTTAATTTTTAGAAATGTCCGATAATGGCTTTTTCACATATATCCGATATTCCGATATTGTCCAACTCTTAATTACCGATTCCAATATCAACTGATACAGATATATACAGTCGTGAAATTAACACATTATTATGCCTAATTTTTTTAGATAACCGATAATGGCTTTTTTGTTGATATTCAATATTCCGATATTGTCCAGTTCTTATTTACCGATTCCGATATGAATTAATATCGTTATATGCAGTCGTGGAATTAACACATTATTATGCCTAATTTTTATAGATGTCCAATAATGGCTTTTTTGCCGATATCCAATATCAACTCTTACTTACCGATTCCAATATCAACCGATACCGATATATACAGTCGTGGAATTAACACATTATTATGTTTACTTTTTAGAGATGTCCGATAATGGCTTTTTTTGCTGATACCCAATATAAACTCTTACTTACCGATTCCAATATCAACAGATACCGATATATACAGTCGTGGAATTAACACATTATTATGCTTACTTTTTAGAGAGGTCCGATAATGGGTTTTTTGTCGATATCCGATATTCCGAGATTGTCTAGCTCTTAATTACCGATTCCGATATCAACTGATACTGATATATAGTCGTGGAATTAACACATTATTATGCCTAATTTTCAGAGATGTCCGATAATGGCTTTTTTACCGATATCCGATATTGTCCAACTCTTAATTACCGATTCCAATATGAACCGATACCGATATATACAGTCGTGGAATTAACACATTATTATGCCTAATTTTTAGAGGTGTCCGATAATGGCTTTTTTGCCGATATCCGATATTCCAATATTGTCCAACTCTTAATTACCGATTACAATATAAACTGATACAGATATATACAGTCGTGAAATTAACACATTATTATACCTAATATTTTTAGATATCCGATAATGGCTTTTTTGTTGATTTCCGATATTGTCCAGTTCTTATTTACCGATATGAATTAATACCGATATATACAGTCGTGGAATTAACACATTATTATGCCTAATTTTTAGAGATGTCCAATAATGGCTTTTTTTGCCGATGCCCAATATCAACTCTTACTTACCGATTCCAATATCAACCGATACCGATATATACAGTCGTGGAATTAACACATTATTATGCTTACTTTTTAGTGATGTCCGATAATGGCTTTTTTGTCGATATCCGATATTCCAATATTGTCCAACTCTTAATTACCGATTACAATATAAACTGATACAGATATATGCAGTCGTGAAATTAACACATTATTATACCTAATATTTTTAGATATCCGATAATGGCTTTTTTGTTGATTTCCGATATTGTCCAGTTCTTATTTACCGATATGAATTGATACCGTTATATACAGTTGTGGAATTAACACATTATTATGCCTAATTTTTAGAGATGTCCAATAATGGCTTTTTTGCCGATATCCAATATCAACTCTTACTCACCGATTCCAATATCAACCGATACCGATATATACACTTGTGGAATTAACACATTTTTATGCCTAATTTTTAGAGATGTCCAATAATGGCTTTTTTTGCCGATGCCCAATATAAACTCTTACTTACCGATTCCAATATCAACCGATACCGATATATACAGTCGTGGAATTAACACATTATTATGCTTACTTTTTAGTGATGTCCGATAATGGCTTTTTTGTCGATATCCGATATTCAGAGATTGTCTAGCTCTTAATTACCGATTCCGATATCAACCGATACCGATATACAGTCGTGAAATTAACACATTATTATGCCTAATTTTTTTAGATATCCGATAATGGCTTTTTTGTTGATATTCCGATATTGTCCAGTTCTTATATACCGATTCCGATATGAATTAATATCGTTATATACAGTCGTGGAATTAACACATTTTTATGCCTAATTTTTAGAGATGTCCAATAATAGCTTTTTTTGCCGATATCCAATATCATCTCTTACTTACCGATTCCAATATCAACCGATACCGATATATACACTTGTGGAATTAACACATTTTTATGCCTAATTTTTAGAGATGTCCGATAATGGCTTTGTTGTCGATATCCAATATCAACTCTTAATTACTAATTCCAATATCAACCGAAACCGATATATACAGTCGTGGAATTAACACATTATTATGCTTACTTTTTAGAGATGTCCGATAATGGCTTTTTTGTCGATATTTGATATTGCGAGATTTTCTAGCTCTTAATTACCAATTCCGATGTCAACCGATACTGATATATAGTCGTGGAATTAATACATTATTATAACTAATTTTTAGAGATGTCCGATAATGGCTTTTTTGCCGATATCTGATATTCCGATATTTTCCAACTCTTAATTACCGATTCCAATATGAACTGATACAGATATATACAGTCGTGGAATTAACACATTATTATGCCTAATTTTTAGAGATGTCTGATAATGGCTTTGTTGTCGATTATCCAATATCAACTCTTAATTACCAATTCCAATATCAACCGATACCGATATATACAGTCGTGGAATTAACACATTATTGTGCCTAATTTTTAGAGATGTCCGATAATGGCTTTTTTGTCGATATTTGATATTGCGAGATTTTCTAGCTCTTAATTACCAATTCCGATGTCAACCGATACTGATATATAGTCGTGGAATTAATACATTATTATAACTAATTTTTAGAGATGTCCGATAATGGCTTTTTTGTCGATATCAGATATTCCGATATTGTCCAACTCTTTTAATAAGCGATTCCATTATCGACCGATACCGATATATACAGTCATGGGATTAAATATTAAATGTACTCGTTCAATAAAAGCTCAGCCTGATTTGTATTGTATACTTAGGCCTACAACGCTGCTGTATTTGAAAGTCGGTGGTACTCAGAGAGGCAACTTCTTCCTGAGGTTTTACTCGGGGGGGGGTTGGAGGACCACTGAATTAGATCTTTTTGCAAGGTTTAGGCAAGAATCCAAGAGTATTTTCCTGCATGGTCTGGAGAACAAGGTGACAACGGACGTGTCGACACTCTTTAATGTATGTGAGATGTTGGCAGAAAAGCTGCTCCCGTGGTCGTAATTGACGGTTGGGGGCTGGGGGGGGGGGGGCCACTGTAATACCACACATTAGTGTGTGGCGAGGGGGGGGGTCACGCTGAATTATCACTTACTGTGGCGCTGGAAACAAAGCGGACGTGGCCAGCATGCTAATAATCCACCGCTCACCGCCGCGTTGTTTTCAAACCGCCGCCTTTTCCTCCCGCCTCGGACGTGATGAGCAAACAGTCTGGGGTCAGTCCAGCTGAGTCAGAGGCTGCAGGAGTGCGGTCCAAGCAGGATTTCCACAGGCTGAGTTCTCCTCTCCAAAAGTTATTGACAAGCTATTTATCAAGCTTGGCGTCTTCGGACTTGCAAATTGAGAGTGGCAAAGGTTTGTCCCGCTGCTAGAAGTCTAATTAGCGGACAAAAACAATTAAGTTAACGTTGGTGAAGGCATGTTCTCGTGTTAAGTGTTCAAAGAAGGTGTACCTTAAAGCTTTCAATTTTGGGGGCACGGCTAAAATGTATCGTTAAGGGGGCGAAATGATTAAACTCTGTATCGCAGGCCAAATTGATATTGTTACTATTGTATCTCATCTAAATTGTACAATATAAATGATATACAAACCCTGTTTCCATATGAGTTGGGAAATTGTGTTAGATGTAAACATAAACAGAATACAATGATTTGCAAATCCTTTTCAAGCCATATTCAGTTGAATATAATATAATATAATATAATAGGGACGGCGTGGCGCAGTGGGAGAGTGGCCGTGCGCAACCCGAGGGTCACTGGTTCAAATCCCACCTAGAACCAACCTCGTCACGTCCGTTGTGTCCTGAGCAAGACACTTCACCCTTGCTCTTGATGGGTGCTGGTTGGCGCCTTGCATGGCAGCTCCCTCCATCAGTGTGTGAATGTGTGTGTGAATGGGTAAATGTGGAAGTAGTGTCAAAGCGCTTTGAGTACCTTGAAGGTAGAAAAGCGCTATACAAGTACAACCCATTTATTTATTTATTCATTTAATATGCTACAAAGACAACATATTTCATGTTCAAACCCATAAACATTTTTTTTTTGCAAATAATCATTAACTTTAGAATTTTATACCAGCAACACATGGCAAAGAAGTTGGGAAAGGTGGCAATAAATACTGATAAAGTTGTGGAATGCTCATCAAACACTTATTTGGAACATCCCACAGGTGTGCAGGCTAATTGGGAACAGGTGGGTGCCATGATTAGGGTTAGGATTAACCCTAACCCTAACCCTAACCCTAACCCATCAAGAGATTGAGGGAACCCCTCAAGAAACAGTTCTGTAGAGATGAAGTAGTCTTGTGATTTTTCCCACACCTACATATTGCGCTCTACCACGGTATCGAGCACTATTCTCTGGATAATCCAATCAAGACATATATATATATATATATATATATATATATATATATATATATATATATATATATATATATATATATATATATGTGTGTGTGTGTATGTTTAAAGTTAAAAGTTAAAGTACCAATGATTGTCACACACACACTAGGTGTGGCAAAATTATTCTCTGCATTTGACCCATCACCCTTGATCACCCCTTGGGGGGTGAGGGGAGCAGTGGGCAGCAGCGGTGACACGCCTGGGAATCATTTATGGTGCTTTAACCCCCAATTCCAACCCTTAATGCTGGGTACCAAGCAGGGATGTAATGGGTCCCATTTTTATAGTCTTTGGTATGACTCGGCCGGTATTTGAACTCACGACCTACCCATCTCAGGGCGGACACTCTAAACACTGGGCCACTGAGTAGGTTTGTGTATGTGTTTGTGTGTATGTATGTATAAATACACACACATATGTATGTATGTATATATATATATATGTATATATATATACACATATGTATGTATGTTTGTATATATATATACACACACGTATGTATGTATGTATATATATATATATATATATATATATATATATATATATATATATATATATATATATATATATATATATATACGCCTAGGTCAGGGGTCGGTGACCTTGAACCTCAAAAGAGCCATTACTATTTAGTATAGTCTTAAGTTGCAAACGTGTAATAGTTTGTGAACTGAAATAAATATCGGTTGTATTAGTTTCTTATTTTTAAAGTCTTTCTTCCACAACATAACACACATCACACTACTCTTCGTTTTCTTCCTCCTGCTCATCCAATCAACAGTCAGGACATAATCACCTTTTTAAAAAATGCACTTTTTTTCCCTTATTAATGTGCATTTCTGCTGGTGTGGGTGAAGTCTGCTGGTGCACGTGGTGTCATTGTTGCCGTGTTAGCGGCACACACTGTCTAATGAAACACATACATTGTGCTGGCAGTCACATCAAGCTACCACCTTCCACTTACAGCGCCTGATTATTTTTATCTGCTTTATGACACCCTCTGGTTATCCCGGCAGCAGCAGAGCACACACACACACACACACACACACACACACACACACACACACACACACACACACACACACACACGGGGGAGTGGAGGGTCATCTGTCTGCCAGCGTGGTGGCAAAACACAAAGACGAGGAAAAGACGTAT
>NC_084621.1:7765833-7838333 GCF_033978795.1 Nerophis ophidion
GTTAGTGTGTGAATGTGAGTGAATGTTGTCTGTCTATCTGTGTTGGCCCTGCGATGAGGTAGTGATTTGTCCAGGGTGTACCCCGCCTTCCGCCCGATTGTAGCTGAGATAGGCGCCAGTGCCCCCCGCGACCCCAAAAGGGAATAAGCGGTAGAAAATGGATGGATGGATGTTATTCTGAAGCTAACCAATAATAAATCAAATGTCATGTCTGTTGATCATGTTTTTGTTTGGCCATGTGCTGTTTGTCCTTTGGACTCTTTAAGTTCCTGTCTTTTTTCAACTCCCTTGTCTGGTTTCCTTGGTTACTCGACAAAATGCCCGCTCACCTGCTTCCCGAGCACTAATCGGAGGCAGTATTTAAGCTTGTCTTTGCCAGTCAGTCGCCCTGGCGTCAATGTGATCTTTTCTTGCTCTGTGCTGACTTGTTTCATGCCTTGCCATAGTTTCGTGCTTCATGCCATGCCATGTAAGTTTTGTTCGATTTATGTCCATAGTCTGTTTATGGGTTAGCTTTCTTCCTTAGCCCAAGTTGTGCCTCCGCTGTGAGCGATTTTTGTTTGTATCTTTTATTTAGTTTAAATTAAGTCATGTTTTTACCTAAATGCCATGTCCCGAGTAGTCCGTCTGCCTTCCAATCCAATCCAATCCAATCCACTTTATTTATATAGCACATTTAAACAACAATAACGTTTCCAAAGTGCTGCACAGCCATGTTAAAAACAATTGTAAAAAAAAAAAAAAAAAAAAATATATATATATATATATATATATATATATATATATATATATACATATATATACATATTATGCTCCACCAATGACTGAATAAAAACAAAAAATAAATAAATATAAAACCAATAAAAAACAATATAAAAACTAATATGATTAAAAACTATTTTAAAGGGTAAAATCAATTTAAACAGTAAAATAGAAATCAAACTGTATAAAAAACACAGAGGACAACAGAGAACAGAGGACCACACAACTCACGTAGTGTTAAAAGCCAAAGAATAAAAGTGGGTCTTAAGACCAGACTTAAAACACTCCACTGTGGAAGCAGTTTGAACATGGGAGAACGACCCCGCAGCAAGCTGCGACCCCCCCCCCATCATGACATAAAATACTTCTTACCATTAATGCGACTTCTTGAACAGGTGCGGTAGGAAACGGATGGCTGGATTTAAATGCATGAGAATGTTTTATATTTTGCACGTTATTTTTAGCACTGTGAATTCCAGCGGAATTATTCATAATTATGGTGTTCAGCAATGTCAGCTAAGATTTATCTGAGAGCCAGATGCAGTCATCAAAAGAGCCACACCTGGCTCTAGAGCCACAGGTTCCCTACCCCGGGTCTATACTGTCGTCCCTTGAGAAGATATACAGTCATAAAGAAAGGCTGTCATCACTTCTTATTGAGATGCTTCACTACAACCGCCATGAAAGTCTTGTTGAATTACTACCTGTCACTTGAAGATGAGCACTTTTTTTGTTATCTTGGCCCAGGCAGAATATTTCATTCATCTCCCAGCTATTGTGGCTCTCATTAGACAACAACACCCACATCAAATGTGCAATGTGGAAATACAGCAGTGGGCCCCCACAACCTGGGAGCCTGCACACTCAAACCTGCCCTGCATGCACACAGTGGGGGGGGGGAGACAGACAACAAAAGCGTGCGTGAACATCTCACACACACACGCACACACACACACACTCACACACACACACACACACAGCATAACCGCAGGGAATACAAACATGAGAGCCATGGTGTGGTGTTGTTATACATCCACAATTGAAGTGTCTTTCTAATTCAAACACAAATTAGATTGCCTATCAAAGCATAGGAGCTTTTATCAGTACATGAAGTGTTTATTGGAATGTGTGTGTGTGTGTGTGTGTGTGTGTGTGTGTGTTCTTGTATTTCTACCTGTCTTGAGACATCAACAAGGAAAAGTTCCGTCCATATGAGGACCGGTGAACAGAATGTGTGTGTGTGTGTGTGTGTGTTCTTGTATTTCTACCTGTCTTGAGACATCAACAAGGAAAAGTTCCGTCCATATGAGGACCGGTGAACAGAATGTGTGTGTGTGTGTGTGTGTGTGTGTGTGTTCTTGTATTTCTACCTGTCTTGAGACATCAACAAGGAAAAGTTCCGTCCATATGAGGACCGGTGAACAGAATGTGTGTGTGTTTGTGTGTGTGTTTGTGTGTGTGTGTGTGTGTGTGTGTGTGTGTTCTTGTATTTCTACCTGTCTTGAGACATCAACAAGGAAAAGTTCCGTCCATATGAGGACCGGTGAACAGAATGTGTGTGTGTGTGTGTGTGTGTGTGTGTGTGTGTGTTCTTGTATTTCTACCTGTCTTGAGACATCAACAAGGAAAAGTTCCGTCCATATGAGGACCGGTGAACAGAATGTGTGTGTGTGTGTGTGTGTGTGTGTGTGTGTGTGTGTGTGTGTGTTCTTGTATTTCTACCTGTCTTGAGACATCAACAAGGAAAAGTTCCGTCCATATGAGGACCGGTGAACAGAATGTGTGTGTGTGTGTGTGTGTGTGTGTGTGTGTGTGTGTGTGTGTGTTCTTGTATTTCTACCTGTCTTGAGACATCAACAAGGAAAAGTTCCGTCCATATGAGGACCGGTGAACAAGTTAGGACATAAATCATGGTCCCAATACGGGAAAAGCATTGCATCTAATTAGGGCTGGGCGATATATCGCAGGATTGTCTCTGTGCGATATAGAAAATGACTGTATCGTTATATTCGAGTAGACCTTCTCACGCAGTTGTTTTTGGCTGCGGGCGTACACTTCAGGCTCTTCTCGCTCTTTCCTGTGTCTCCTTCTCACAGACAAGCAGGCGCACATTCTTACATACGTCACATACTGTCACTTACTGTCACCTCATACGTCACTTACTGTCACCTCATGCGTCACATACTGTCACCTCATACGTCACAAACTGTCACCTCATACGTCACATACTGTCACCTCATACGTCACTTACTGTCACCTCATACGTCACATACTGTCACTTCACACGTCACATACTGTCACCTCATATGTCACTTACTGTCACCTCATACGTCACATACTGTCACCTCATACGTCACATACTGTCACCTCATACGTCACATACTGTCACCTCATACGTCACATACTGTCACCTCATACGTCACATACTGTCACCTCATACGTCACATACTGTCACCTCATACGTCACATACTGTCACCTCATACGTCACATACTGTCACCTCATACGTCACTTACTGTCACCTCATACGTCACATACTGTCACCTCATACGCCACATACTGTCACCTCACACGTCACTTACTGTCACCTCATACGTCACATACTGTCACCTCATACGTCACTTACTGTCACCTCATACGTCACATACTGTCACCTCATACGTCACATACTGTCACCTCATACGTCACTTACTGTCACCTCATACGTCACATACTGTCACCTCATACGTCACATACTGTCACCTCATACGTCACATACTGTCACCTCATACGTCACATACTGTCACCTCATACGTCACATACTGTCACCTCATACGTCACTTACTGTCACCTCATACGTCACATACTGTCACCTCATACGTCACATACTGTCACCTCATACGTCACAAACTGTCACCTCATACGTCACATACTGTCACCTCATACGTCACATACTGTCACCTCATACGTCACATACTGTCACCTCATACCTCACATACTGTCACCTCATACGTCACATACTGTCACCTCATACGTCACTTACTGTCACCTCATACGTCACATACTGTCACCTCATACGTCACATACTGTCACCTCATACGTCACATACTGTCACCTCATACGTCACATACTGTCACCTCATACGTCACATACTGTCACCTCATACGTCACATACTGTCACCTCATACGCCACATACTGTCACCTCATACGTCACTTACTGTCACCTCATACGTCACTTACTGTCACCTCATACGTCACTTACTGTCACCTCATACGTCACTTACTGTCACCTCATACGTCACAAACTGTCACCTCATACGTCACATACTGTCACCTCATACGTCACATACTGTCACCTCATACGTCACATACTGTCACCTCATACCTCACATACTGTCACCTCATACGTCACATACTGTCACCTCATACGTCACTTACTGTCACCTCATACGTCACATACTGTCACCTCATACGTCACATACTGTCACCTCATACGTCACTTACTGTCACCTCATACGTCACTTACTGTCACCTCATACGTCACATACTGTCACCTCACACGTCACATACTGTCACCTCACACGTCACATACTGTCACCTCACACGTCACATACTGTCACCTCATACGTCACATACTGCCACCTCATACCTCACATACTGTCACCTCATACGTCACATACTGTCACCTCATACGTCACATACTGTCACCTCATACGTCACTTACTGTCACCTCATACGTCATTACTGTCACCTCATACATCACATACTGTCACCTCATACGTCACATACTGTCACCTCATACGTCACATACTGTCACCTCATACGCCCAGCCCTACATCCAATAGAGAATGTCACATTTTCACCCCTGATGGTGAAATCTATCAAACTTAGGTTGGTCCTAAAAAGGAAGGATTTTTCAAATTTACTTTGTGTCGGTTTTAAAAGTGCTCCGCCTTTGGTGCTTTTGGTCAACATATGAAATAACAAGTGTGTGTAAAAATTTGAAGAACTCCCCCTTCTGGCCAACATATGAAATAACAAGTGTGTAGAAGAATTTGAAATGCGCCCCGTTGGCCAAAATTAATTAAAATAAATAAGTGAATATGTATATAGAGACATGCTGTAACAACTTGAAGTAAATAATGAAGATTAAAAACCTTACAAATACAAAATTCAATATATTTTAAATTTTTTAAACTAAAAGCAGTCTTTTTCTGACAATGTGTCGACTTTTTTCCTCATAAAATTGGGAACAAATTCTCATATTCTTTATGTTTCAGTAATAATGCAATATTTTCCCGTAAAATTGTAACTTTTTAATGTCAAATTATTACTTTTTAATGCAAAATGGTGACATTTGTCATAAAATTACGACTTTGGCGATTTGTTTGTTGTTCTTGTAAAATAGTGAAATTTTTGGAGTAAAATGATGACTTTTGTCCTATTTTTTTCGAGTAAAATTCATATTATTATCAAGATTTTTAAGTGTTCTTATAAAATTGTGACTTTTCCGACTTTTATCTCAATATTGCAGATTTTTTGTTGTTGTTCTTGTACAATAGTAAAACATTTTTTGAGTGAAATTATGACTTTTTATCATAATTTTACCAATTAAATCCGTATAATAATTATTGTTATTATTATGATTATTATTATAACCTTTGCCAAAATGTAAAATTTTTCTTATAAAACTGTGACTTGTAGAGTAAAATTTTAACTCTTTTCATAAAATATGTATAAACAAACATACTCTAATAACTTAAAGTAAATCATGAAGATTAAAAACCAACTACAAACAACATTATTATTATTATTATTATTTTTTTTTTTTTTACCAAAATCAGTCTTTTTCTTACAATGTGTCGACTTTTTTGTCATAAATTTGGGAAGAATTTCTCATATTCTTTCTGTTTCTTTAATATTGCAATACTTTATTGTAAAATTATTACTATTTTATGTAAAATTATGACTTTTTTTTAAAAAGTAAAATTATTACTTTTTAATGCAAAATGGTGACATTTGTCATATAAAATTCTGACTTTCATCACAATATTGCAGATTTTTCCGTGGTTCTTGTAAAATTGTGAAATTTTTGGAGTAAAATTATGACTTATTGTCATCATTTTGCGAAATAAAATTTGGATTATTATTATTATTATTATTATTATAACCTTGCCAAATTGTAAAATGTTCCTTACAAAATTGTGACTTTTGTTTAGTTTTTTGCCAAAACTTTAAGTTTTTCACGTACAATTATAACTGTTATTGAGTAAAATTCCAACTTTTATCATAATATTGCACAAATGTTCAATTTTTCCTGTAAAATTTGGACTTACGTTCAGTAGAATTACGACTTTCTTTATAACACTGCCAAAATTTGCAGTTTTTCTTGTGAAATCCCAACTTATTTTTCACGAGCATTTTTATATTTGCATAGTATGTATAAATGATTAATGTTGTAAATGTTATGATCCGCGCCTGGATCATATTTTGATTGAGGTTTTTGAGTCTTTTTGTGTTTTCTGTTTATTTTGGACTCTTTCGGTTCCTGGTTGTACTTCCTTGTTTAGTCTGTTACCATAGTTACGCATTAGTTTCACCTGCCCCTTGCTTTTAACGCGCATCTGTTTTCTGATTGCTGTCCTTATTTAAGCCTGCCTTTTCCGTTGATTCAGCCTTGCTTCCTAGTTTGTGTTTCACAACAGTGACGACTCTGATTCCGATCCTGTATTCCTGTTCGCAACCAGCTAGCTTCCACGCTAAGTCTTTTGTTTTTTTCTCTAGCTCCCATGCTAGCGCTTTTGTTTTTTTCTTTAGCTCCCATGCTAGCGCTTTTGGGTTTTTTTTTCTAGCTCCCATGCTAGTTCTGTTCTTTTTCTTGACAAAGTCTGTTTTATTGTTAATAAATATTTTGTTTCGTACCTTCACGCTGTGTCCGAGCCCGACTGCATTCACCACAGAACGAACCCGCATCACGATGCCTCGCAATCGTCACAGTAAATACACATTTGTATACATCTAAAAAAGGGTACTTCAATAGAGGTAGGAATTTTTCGGAGGTCTCAAGAAGGTAAGAAACACAAGAGTGTGTGTGGGTGTGTGTTTA
The DNA here is from genome assembly GCF_033978795.1 of Nerophis ophidion. Classification (NCBI taxonomy): domain Eukaryota; kingdom Metazoa; phylum Chordata; class Actinopteri; order Syngnathiformes; family Syngnathidae; genus Nerophis; species Nerophis ophidion. The sequence continues at coordinate 7,772,681 of NC_084621.1, forward strand.
AGTGTGTGTGTGTGTGTGTGTGTGTGTGTGCAATGCAGCGAGCTTGCACTGCAGGTCAGCTTTAGTTCATTCTCAACCACATGTGCCTCAAGCTCATCGCTCCCTGTTGAGCCAATCAACGGCCCCCGAGACAACCCGAGTCTCCAGCGGTGCCTTGAGAGCCGAGCTCACTGATGAACAAAATGCCATTTTTTTTTGCCACGTACACACACACACACACACACACACACACACACACATGTACAGTGTACAGCGATGCATAATTTCACAGCGCCCGGGTCTGGCGCATTCTTGGCCAGCCAGCGAGCTCATCATAGTGGACCACTGGGGGCCGGCGGGGAGACGCCGATAAGGACGGTTGGCTAATGACAAGAGGGGTAGTTAAGGCATCGTTTGTTGACACTCCGCCGTCGCCGTCATCAAACACGACTCCATTCAAGAGCGGGCCAATCTGGGCCTCCATTGACACACATCCGCACGGTCACGTCCAGGTGGTCCGTCTCGAACCGCCGCCATCAAAGCTGATCCGTCCCTGGGAATGAGCTGCCATCTTTAGTCTCTGAGACTCATTTGCCACCTGCCGGCACATAAGATGCCAGATCAAAAAGCCTGTTGTGTCATCAGACGCCTGCAAGTTTTTTGACGCTAGAGTTGGCGAGGGTGGCAGGCAACTGATTACCGCTGCAATCAAAGTCTGGACTCGGCGCTTTTTCAGGACTGAACCAATCCAAGTATTTTTTTAGGCCTATACAAAAGTGCATGCTTTGTTGTTTTAATGACATAATGGTCGGAATGATGCTAAAAATGTTAAAAAGGAGCTTCATTTTGTGCTTTTTGAGTCCCTGTTGCGCCCGCCTACATGAACCAGGAAGTAGCCGGCAAGCTAAGAAACACGTTGTAGGTTTCCTTACCGCTAATGACAGAATAACCCCTCTATTTAATTAACCGCCAGACATGTGGTCGCCCAAAGAAAATAGTGTGTCGTGTCTCTAATTCAATCAATCAATCAATGTTTATTTATATAGCCCCCAATCACAAATGTCTCAAAGGACTGCATAAATCATTACGACTACAACATCCTCGGAAGAACCCACAAAAGGGCAAGGAAAACTCACACCCAGTGGGCAGGGAGAATTCACATCCACTGGGACGCCAGTGACAATGCTGACTATGAGAAACCTTGGAGAGGACCTCAGATGTGGGCAACCCCCCCTCTAGGGGACCGAAAGCAATGGATGTGGAGCGGGTCTAACATGATACTGTGAAAGTTCAATCCATAGTGGCTCCAACACAGCCGCGAGAGTTCAGTTCAAAGCGGATCCAAGACAGCAGCGAGAGTCCCGTCCACAGGAAACCATCTCAAGCGGAGGCGGATCAGCAGCGTAGAGATGTCCCCAACCGACACACAGGCGAGCGGTCCATCCTGGGTCTCGACTCTGGACAGCCAGTACTTCATCCATGGTCATCGGACCGGACCCTCTCCACAAGGGAGGGGGGGACATAGGAGAAAAAGAAAAGAAGCGGCGGATCAACTGGTCTAAAAAGGTCTATTTAAAGGCTAGAGTATACAGATGAGTTTTAAGGTGAGTAATTAGTGCATATGTGTCAAAGTCAAGGCCTGTGGGCCGGATCTGGCCCGCGAAGTAAGTATCTCTGGCCCCCGGGATGTTATTTGATTAGTATTGGAGCCGGCCCGCAGGCAACAGCCGCCGGCTGCTGTTTTGCACGCACCAATACTATACCATACCAACTTTATTCATCAGGCCCTTTAAAAACAACCTCCGTTGTTACATACATATAAATATGTATATATTAACCCTGTTTCCATATGAGTTGGGAAATTGTGTTAGATGTAAATATAAACAGAATACAATGATTTGCAAATCCTTTTCAAGCCATATTCAGTTGAATATGCTACAAAGACAACATATTTGATGTTCAAACTCATAAACTTTATTTTTTTTGCAAATAATAATTAACTTAGAATTTCATGGCTGCAACACGTGCCAAAGTAGTTGGGAAAGGGCATGTTCACCACTGTGTTACATCACTTTTTCTTTTAACAAGACTCAATAAACGTTTGGGAACTGAGGAAACTAATTGTTGAAGCTTTGAAAGTGGAATTATTTCTTGTTTTATGTAGAGCTTCAGTCCTTCAACAGTCCGGGGTCGTATTTTATGCTTCATAATGCGCAACACATTTTCAATGAGAGACAGGTCTGGACTGCAGGCGGGCCAGGAAAGTACCCGCACTCTTTTTTTTAACGAAGCCACGCTGTTGTAACACTTGCTGAATGTGGCTTGGCATTGTCTTGCAGAAATAAGCAGGGGCGTCCATGAAAAAGGCCGGCGCTTAGATGGCAGCAATTATTGTTCCAGAACCTGTATGTACCTTTCGTAAAACAACAGAGGAGACCCCGGACTGCTGAACAACTGAAGCTCTACATAAAACAAGAATGGGAAAAAAATTCCACTTTCAAAGCTTCAATAATTAGTTTCCTCAGTTCCCAAACGTTTATTGAGTGTTGTTAAAAGAAAAGGTGATGTAACACAGTGGTGAACATGCCCTTTCCCAACTACTTTGGCACGTGTTGCAGCCATGAAATTTTAAGTTAATTATTATTTGCGAAAAAAAAAACATGAGTTTGAACATCAAATATGTTGTCTTTGTAGCATATTCAACTGAATATGGATTTAAAATGATAGGCAAATCATTGTATTCTGTTTATATTTACATCTAACACAATTTCCCAACTCGTATGAAAACAGGGTTTGTACGTATGTGACGTAAGTAAAAAGGTGCCCTTGTTTATGTCTCTGTGAGTAGAAGAGACAAGAAAGTGTGATTACAGCCTGTAGTTTAATATCCGCAGCTTAAAGCAACTGCGTGAGAACATATACTCGAATATCACGATATAGGCATTTTCTATATCGCACAGAGACAAACCGTATATCGATATATCGCCCAGCCCTAGCGAGTGATTATAAAGTTGGATTGTTGCCAACAGTTTTGCCGGCTTTCCTGATAACTTTGTCAATCTGGTTTAAGTCCTTTTTTGCTGGTGCTGCTCCCCAACAATCAACTGCAACAGACTGATAAAAGATCTCCAACAGCTTGCTGCACACATTAAACGACCTAAGCTAATGCTTTTCTTCTATGCCGCTTTGCTGTTGTCCTTCCAGTCCAGTCTGCTGTTCAAGTGGACTCCCAAGTACTTGTACTATATATAAGACGACTTCTCTTCTCCACACATTTTGCTATGGAAAAAAAACATGTTTTTTGCAGCAGCACTCGGCTGTGCAAACGCCACGCAACTAGCTCGGGACTTCAGAGGACGCCTGGACATGTCGTCAATAAGATGTCCTGGCCTATGTGTCCAATTAACTGACAAAGTCACACCTGCACTCACATTGGCAGCAAAGACTTGTAAATACTAGCAAGTTCAAACAGGACCTGGGAAAAATCACACACACACACACACACAGACACAGACACAGACACAGACACAGACACACACACACACACACATTTTTGTATTTCATACCTTCTGGGGACCTCCCAAAAAAATACCTACCTCACACACACACACACACACACACACACACACACACACACACACACACACACACATTTTTTGTTATTTCATACCTTCTGGGGACCTCCCCAAAAAATACCTACCTCACACACACACACACACACATTTTTGTATTTCATACCTTCTGGGGACCTCCCAAAAAATACCTCACACACACACACACGCACACACACACACACACACACACACACACACACACACACACACACACACACACACACACACACACACACACACACACACACACACACACACAGACACAGACACACACACACACACACACACATTTTTTGTTATTTCATACCTTCTGGGGACCTCCCAAAAAATACCTACCTCACACACACACACACACACACACACACACACACACACACACACACACATTTTTGTATTTCATACCTTCTGGGGACCTCCCCAAAAAATACCTACCTCTCACACACACACACACACACACACACACACACACACGCACGCACACACACACACACACACACACACACACACACACACACACACACACACACACACACATTTTTGTATTTCATACCTTCTAGGGACCTCCCCAAAAAATACCTACCTCTTTAGGACCACCCTTTCCAGATATATAAAGGTTTGTATTGACAACATTAATAATACAAACAACTTACTATGCAAATGTAAAAAAGCTTGTTGTGAAAAGTGAGTTGGAATTTAACAAGAAAAAGGTCACAATTTCACAAGAACATTTTTTGAATTTTGGCAGTATTATAATTAAAGTCGTCATTTTACTCAGCACAAGTCAACATTTTACAAGAAAACTGAACATTTGTGCAATATAGTCAAAATTTTACAAGAAAAGCTTAATACATTGGCAATTTTATAAAAAGAGTTGTAATTTTTCTCGACAAAAGTCACAATTTCATAATTTTTGGTTTAATTTTGGCAATATTACAATAACAATCGGAATTTCACTTGGCAAAATTATGACAGAACCACAAAAGCATTGTCAATATTGTGATAAAAGTCAGAATCTTGCATTTTGCATGAAATAGTAATCATTTTACGTAACAAAAAGTCGTAATTTTTGCGAGAAAATATTGCAATGTTACAGAAACAGAAACGGTTCCCAATTTTATAAGAAAAAATACACATTGTGAGAAAAAAACTGCTTTTAATTAATTCTTTTTATTTTAAAACAATTAACAATTAAGTATGTCTCTATATACTTTTTTTCTTTTTTTGAAATACATTTTAGCCAAAGGGGGCACATTTCAATTCCTTAAACATACTTAATATTTCATATGTTGTCCAGAGGAGGAGCATTTCACATTTTTACACAAACTTGTTATTTCATACGTTGACAATGATTGAGCACTTTTAAAACCGACACACAGTCATTTTGAAAAACCCCTCCTTTTTGGGACCACCCTCGTTTTGATGGATTTCACCACCAGGGGTGCAAATGAGACATTCTCTATTAGATGCAATTGTTTTCCCGTATTGGGACCATGATTTATGTCCTCACTTGTTCACCGGTCCTCATTTGGACGAAACTTTAACCTGTTGATGTCTCAAGAAGGGTAGCAATACAAGATCTCAACACACACACACACACACACACACACACACACACACACACACACACACACACACACACACACACACACACACACACACACACACACACACACATTCTTGTATTTGTTACCTTCTGAGACCTCTGAAAAAAAATGCCTACCTCTTTAGGACCAGCCTTTCTAGATAAATAAAGATTTGTATTGACAACATTAATAATATATACATATTAAAATATAACAAATCTATTTGGGAAAAAATAGTTGGAATTTCACAAGAAAAAGGTCACAATTTCACAAAAAAAACTTTGAATTTTGGCAGTATTATAATAAAAGTCGTAATTTTCAAACTGTAACAAGAAAAACTTAACATTTGTGTAATATTATGATAAAAGTTGGAATTTTACTCGACAACAGTCGCGATTTTACAAGAAAAGCTTAACATTTTGGCAATTTTATGAAAACAGTCATAATTTTTCTCAACAAAAGTCACAATTTCATAAGAAAAATTTACAATTTTGGCAACATTCTAATAAAAATCGGAATTTCACTTGGCAAAATTATGACAAAAGTCATGATTTCACTCAAAAAATTTCACTATTTTAAAAGAACAACAAAAGCATTGTTAATATTATGATAAAAGTCAGAATGGTATATGACAAATTTCAAAATTTTGCATTAAAAGTAATCATTTTACATAAAAAAGTTGTAATATTTGCGGGAAAATAGAATATGAGGGATTGTTCCCAATTTTATAAGAAAAAAAGACACATTGTTAGAAAAAAAACTTTTTTCTTTGTAATTGGTTTTTAATCTTCATTATTTGCTGAAAGTTATTACAGTATCTCTCTCTCTCTCTCTCTGTCTCTCTCTTTCTCTCTCTCTCTCTCTCTCTCTCTCTCTCTCTCTCTCTCTCTCTCTCTTTCTCTCTCTCTCTCTCTCTCTATATATATATATATATATATATATGTATATATATATATATATATATATATATATATATATATATATATATATATATATATATATATATTCCTTTTTTAAATTATTTTTGGCCAAAGGGGGCAGATTTCAATTCCTTAAACACTTGTTTTTTCATATGTTGACCAGAGTAGGAGCACTTCACATTTTTACACACACTTGTTATTTCATACGTTGACAATGGGGGAGCACTTTTAAAACCGACACACAGTCATTTTGAATAACCCCTCCTTTTTGGGACCACCCTAGTTTTGATAGATTTCACCACCAGGGGTGCAAATTCGGTTTTCCCGTATTGGGACCATGATTTATGTCCTAACTTGTTCACCGGTCCTCATATGGACGGAACAAACACACACAGAGAGAAAAGGAGAGTATATCTACAGCACTGTGACACCAATATGCAAATTGTGATTCTTTGGGGGCTACGAAGACTTTCTGGCAGCAGGAAATCAAGATTTGCAGCAAATCCTAATATTTTGATCGGAGATACGACAAAATGTCAGCGGAAAAGACAACAAGTCTTTGGCTCTCATTGTGCGATCGGCGACACAATAATCCCCTCTGTTCCAACACATAATTAACCAAGATTAGACTGGATAGGTTGAAAGCAGGTCAGGTCTCTGGTCAGGACCGTCAATCCCAGCAGCACAACGGCACCAAGCATCCCAAGACAACAACAACAGTGAGACAATGTGCAAATCTTCATTAGTCGACAAAACACACACAAGCAATGCACGCCACATTTCAAGGTCGCCTCGGAAGACGTTGCATAAGGCCAGCAAAACGTTCCTTTCATTTAAAGTCTGAAGAAGAGGACACAAAAAAACGATATTTTCTTTTCATTCTTGCTTCTGCGCCCTGCCTTGTTCCCCATATTTCTGCTGATAGACGCCAAGGCTGACTGATGATGCTTCAGAAGCAATGATAAGGTTTCTCTCGCTCTCTAAGGGGTGAGAATCTTTGTTTCCGACGCTGGTAGCAAAAGTTTCCAGATAAGAGCTGGTAGTAATCGGTATTGAAGGATGTACTGAGAAAAGCCTGCTTCCTGCTTTGTAATACCATTTCTTTCCCGTGGAGGTGGTGGTAAATCTTTGCCATCCCACTAATCCATGCATGAACATACACTGTAAAGGATATCATTGATACCATGAAGACAGCTCTGTTTTTTAATTCACAACCTAGATATCCAAACACTATACTGGTTTTGAAATGGAAGTATTTTTGAAACCCACCATGTTAGTGGAATTGTGACACATTTGTGTTGTTGTGGGCTAAATAAGACAAAATAAATGTCCACCAGCACCAACTATATTGGACATTTGTGGCTATTTTCCCCTGAAATGTGTATATTTGTAACCCATGCATGAGAAATAGACCAAAAACGAATGGCCAACGACGTCCACTGTAGTGGACATTTCTTTTTTGCAAAACGAGGCAATTTTTACCCGCCAAATGTTTAAATCTAACAAAATAAATGTCCACCAGCACCCACTATAGTGGACGTTTGTGATTTTTTTCCCCTTAAATGTGTATATTTGCAACTCTGATATGAGAAAAAGACCAAAAACAAATGGCCAACGACGTCCACTGTAGTGGACATTTCTGTTTTGCAAAACAAGGACATTTTTACATGCCAAACGTTTAACTTCGACAAAATAAATGTCCACCCGCACCCACTATAGTGGACGTTTGTGGCTATTTTCCCCTGAAATATCTATATTTGCAACTCTGATATGAGAAAAAGACCAAAAACAAATGGCCAACAGCGTCCACTGTAGTGGACATTTCTGTTTTGCAAAACGAGGCAATTTTTACCCGCCAAATGTTTAACTTCGACAAAATAAATGTCCACCAGCACCCACTATAGTGGACGTTTGTGGCTATTTTCCCCTGAAATGTGTATATTTGCAACTCTGATATGAGAAAACGACCCAAAACAAATGGCCAACGACGTCCACTATAGTGGACATTTCTGTTTTGCAAAACGAGGCAATTTTTTTTACCCGCCAAATGTTTAACTCTGACGTAACAAATAGACAAAATAAATGTCCCCCAGCACCCACTGTAGTGGACGTTAGTGATTATTTTCCCCTGAAATGTGTATATTTGCAACTCTGATATGAGAAAAAGACCAAAAACAAATGGCCAATAGCATCCACTGTAGTGGACATTTCTGTTTTGCAAAACGAGGCAATTTTTATCTGCCAAATGTTTAAATCTAACAAAATAATTGTCCACCAGCACCCACTATAGTGGACGTTAGTGATTATTTTCCCCTGAAATGTGTATATTTGCAACTCTGATGTGAGAAAAAGACCAAAAACGAATGGCCAATGACGTCCACAGTAGTGGACATTTCTGTTTTGCAAAACAAGGCATTTTTACTTGCCAAATGTTTAACTTCGACAAAATAAATGTCCACCAGAACCCACTATAGTGGATGTTGGTGATTATTTTCCCCTTAAATGTGTATATTTGCAACTCTGATATGAGAAAAAGACCAAAAACAAATGGCCAACAGCGTCCACTGTAGTGGACATTTCTGTTTTGCAAAATGAGGCAATTTTTACCCGCCAAATGTTTAAATCTAACAAAATAAATGGCCACCAGCACCCACTATAGAGGAAATTTGTTGCTATTTTTCCCTGAAATGTGTATATTTGCAACTCTGGCATGAGAAATACACCAAAAACGAATGGCCAACAGCGTCCACTGTAGTGGACATTTCTGTTTTGCAAAACAAGGGCATTTTTACCCGCCAAATGTTTAAATCTAACACAATAATTGCCCACCAGCACCCGCTGTTGTGGACGTTTGTGGCTATTTTCCCCTGAAATGTGTATTTTTGTAACTCCGGCATGAGAAATAGACCAAAAACGAATGGCCAACGACGTCCACTATAGTGGACATTTCTGTTTTGCAAAACGAGGCAATTTTTTTACCCGCCAAATGTTTAACTCTGACATAACAAATAGACAAAATAAATGTCCCCCAGCACCCACTATAGTGGACGTTAGTGATTATTTTCCCCTGAAATGTGTATATTTGCAACTCTGATATGAGAAAAAGACCAAAAATAAATGGCCAACGACGTCCACTGTAGTGGACATTTCTGTTTTGCAAAACGAGGCAATTTTTATCTGCCAAATGTTTAAATCTAACAAAATAATTGTCCACCAGCACCCACTATAGTGGACGTTAGTGATTATTTTCCCCTGAAATGTGTATATTTGCAACTCTGATGTGAGAAAAAGACCAAAAACGAATGGCCAACGACGTCCACTGTAGTGGACATTTCTGTTTTGCAAAACAAGGGCATTTTTACTTGCCAAATGTTTAACTTCGACAAAATAAATGTCCACCAGAACCCACTATAGTGGACGTTGGTGATTATTTTCAACGTTTTCCAGCTTGAATGTTTAGTATGTTATCTTTGCAGTCTATTCAAGAGAAGAAAGGTTGAACAGGATTTACAAATCGTTGTATTTTGTTTTTATTTAGCATTTACACAACGTGCCAACTTCCCTGCTTTTGTGTATCCAAGTTGACTTTCCACAGCTGTCTGAAACAACATGTTTGTGAACTTGCTTTATCGTCAAACTCCCAAGACTTTCAAACTGTCAACAAAAGCCACATTCGCGACCTGAGACATCATCAGACAATTTTGACCTCCAAAATCTTTATTAACTCCGACATAAGAAACCGATGCCCAACGGCGTCCACCATAGTGGACTCATCTGTTTTGCATAACATGTTAGCATGGATTATTAGCGCTCCCGCAAGTCAATAACATCAACAAAGCTCACCGTTTGTGCATTAACGCACAGAATAAAACGTTTGGTGGACAAAATGAGAGCAAGTTGTGGCATAAAACACGTCTCTGTGGCAGCGACGGAGAAAGTCCAGATTCTCTGAACCTTTTGATGGTATTACAGACCGTAGATGGTGAAATCCCTAAATTCCTTGCAACAGCTCGTTGAAAAATGTTTTTCTTAAACTTTTGGACCATTTGCTCACACCTTTGTTCACAAAGCGGTGACCCTTGTTCGTGAATGACTGAGTATTTCACGGAAGCTGCTTTTTATACCCAATCATGGCACCCACCTGTTCCCGATTAGCCCATTCACCTGCGTGATGTTCCAAATAAGCGTTTGATGAGCATTCCTCTACTTTCTCAGTCTTTTTTGCCATGTGTGCCAGCTTTTTTGAAACATGTTGCAGGCATCAAATTCCAAATGAGTGAATATTTGCAAAAAATGACAACGTTTTCCAGCTTGAATGTTTAGTATGTTATCTTTGTAGTCTATTCAAGAGAAGAAAGGTTGAACAGGATTTACAAATCGTTGTATTTTGTTTTTATTTAGCATTTACACAACGTGCCAACTTCCCTGCTTTTGTGTATCCAAGTTGACTTTCCACTGCTGTCTGAAACAACATGTTTGTGAACTTGCTTTATCGTCAAACTCCCAAGACTTTCAAACTGTCAACAAAAGCCACATTCGCGACCTGAGACATCATCAGACAATTTTGACCTCCAAAATCTTTATTAACTCCGACATAAGAAACCGATGCCCAACGGCGTCCACCATAGTGGACTCATCTGTTTTGCATAACATGTTAGCATGGATTATTAGCGTTCCCGCAAGTCAATAACATCAACAAAGCTCACCGTTTGTGCATTAACGCACAAAATAAAACGTTTGGTGGACAAAATGAGAGCAAGTTGTGGCATAAAACACGTCTCTGTGGCAGCGACGGAGAAAGTCCAGATTCTCTGAACCTTTTGATGGTATTACAGACCGTAGATGGTGAAATCCCTAAATTCCTTGCAACAGCTCGTTGAAAAATGTTTTTCTTAAACTTTTGGACCATTTGCTCACACCTTTGTTCACAAAGCGGTGACCCTTGTTCGTGAATGACTGAGTATTTCACGGAAGCTGCTTTTTATACCCAATCATGGCACCCACCTGTTCCCGATTAGCCCATTCACCTGCGTGATGTTCCAAATAAGCGTTTGATGAGCATTCCTCTACTTTCTCAGTCTTTTTTGCCATGTGTGCCAGCTTTTTTGAAACATGTTGCAGGCATCAAATTCCAAATGAGTGAATATTTGCAAAAAATGACAACGTTTTCCAGCTTGAATGTTTAGTATGTTATCTTTGTAGTCTATTCAAGAGAAGAAAGGTTGAACAGGATTTACAAATCGTTGTATTTTGTTTTTATTTAGCATTTACACAACGTGCCAACTTCCCTGCTTTTGTGTATCCAAGTTGACTTTCCACTGCTGTCTGAAACAACATGTTTGTGAACTTGCTTTATCGTCAAACTCCCAAGACTTTCAAACTGTCAACAAAAGCCACATTCGCGACCTGAGACATCATCAGACAATTTTGACCTCCAAAATCTTTATTAACTCCGACATAAGAAACCGATGCCCAACGGCGTCCACCATAGTGGACTCATCTGTTTTGCATAACATGTTAGCATGGATTATTAGCGTTCCCGCAAGTCAATAACATCAACAAAGCTCACCGTTTGTGCATTAACGCACAGAATAAAACGTTTGGTGGACAAAATGAGAGCAAGTTGTGGCATAAAACACGTCTCTGTGGCAGCAACGGAGAAAGTCCAGATTCTCTGAACCTTTTGATGGTATTACAGACCGTAGATGGTGAAATCCCTAAATTCCTTGCAACAGCTCGTTGAAAAATGTTTTTCTTAAACTTTTGGACCATTTGCTCACACCTTTGTTCACAAAGCGGTGACCCTTGTTCGTGAATGACTGAGTATTTCACGGAAGCTGCTTTTTATACCCAATCATGGCACCCACCTGTTCCCGATTAGCCCATTCACCTGCGTGATGTTCCAAATAAGCGTTTGATGAGCATTCCTCTACTTTCTCAGTCTTTTTTGCCATTTGTGCCAGCTTTTTTGAAACATGTTGCAGGCATCAAATTCCAAATGAGTGAATATTTGCAAAAAATGACAACGTTGTCTAGCTTGAATGTTTAGTATGTTACCTTTGCAGTCTATTCAAGAGAAGAAAGGTTGAACAGGATTTACAAATCGTTGTATTTTGTTTTTATTTAGCATTTACACAACGTGCCAACTTCCCTGCTTTTGTGTATCCAAGTTGACTTTCCACAGCTGTCTGAAACAACATGTTTGTGAACTTGCTTTATCGTCAAACTCCCAAGACTTTCAAACTGTCAACAAAAGCCACATTCGCGACCTGAGACATCATCAGACAATTTTGACCTCCAAAATCTTTATTAACTCCGACATAAGAAACCGATGCCCAACGGCGTCCACCATAGTGGACTCATCTGTTTTGCATAACATGTTAGCATGGATTATTAGCGTTCCCGCAAGTCAATAACATCAACAAAGCTCACCGTTTGTGCATTAACGCACAGAATAAAACGTTTGGTGGACAAAATGAGAGCAAGTTGTGGCATAAAACACGTCTCTGTGGCAGCGACGGAGAAAGTCCAGATTCTCTGAACCTTTTGATGGTATTACAGACCGTAGATGGTGAAATCCCTAAATTCCTTGCAACAGCTCGTTGAAAAATGTTTTTCTTAAACTTTTGGACCATTTGCTCACACCTTTGTTCACAAAGCGGTGACCCTTGTTCGTGAATGACTGAGTATTTCACGGAAGCTGCTTTTTATACCCAATCATGGCACCCACCTGTTCCCGATCAGCCCATTCACCTGCGTGATGTTCCAAATAAGCGTTTGATGAGCATTCCTCTACTTTCTCAGTCTTTTTTGCCATGTGTGCCAGCTTTTTTGAAACATGTTGCAGGCATCAAATTCCAAATGAGTGAATATTTGCAAAAAATGACAACGTTTTCCAGCTTGAATGTTTAGTATGTTATCTTTGTAGTCTATTCAAGAGAAGAAAGCTTGAACAGGATTTACAAATCGTTGTATTTTGTTTTTATTTAGCATTTACACAACGTGCCAACTTCCCTGCTTTTGTGTATCCAAGTTGACTTTCCACTGCTGTCTGAAACAACATGTTTGTGAACTTGCTTTATCGTCAAACTCTCAAGACTTCCAAACTGTCAACAAAAGCCACATTTGCGACCTCAGACATCCTTCAGTCTGCCTCGGGGTCTCGCTTCAAGTCCAGTCCTGTTAACAACTCCACTGCAAGGACCCTGGAGGACGTAACCTTGGTGATGATTTATGGGATTTTAGGGAAGAGTATATTCCTAATTCTCTTACCTCCCCTTCCCAAAGTCCAATACTTTGTCGGATAAAGTGGCGCTGGCTATAAATCTCCCGACCATTTGTCCACTCGACTCGCTTCTTATTGCATTTTCTGCGTCATTTGGAGAGCCAGGTGTCCGTCTTGTCTGGGAATGAAAAGGTTTTGATCAGGATTGTCCCATTTAGTACAGGACACACCTTCTCCTCTTTCAAGTGTTTTCTTTACTTCCATAACTATTTACTTTGTAGATTGTCTCTGAAAGCATCAAAACTATGAAAGAACACACGTAAAGTTATGTACTTAACAAAAAAAAAGGGGAGATAACTGAACACATGTTTTTTATTCTGGTTTCTTCAAAGTAGCCACCCTTTGTTTTGATGACTGCTTTGCACACTCTTGGTATTCTCTTCATGAGCTTCAACAGGTAGTCACCTGATATGGTTTTTACTTCACAGGTGTCATAGCTTTGATGCTTTCAGTGATGATGTACAATGTAAGTAGTCATGAAAATAAAGAAAACGCTTCAATGAGGAGAAAGTGTGTGTACTGTACACATATATATTAATATATATATGATGTATACTGTATATGACTATATGTATGTATATACATGTATGTATATATATGTATATACATAAACATATATGTATGTATACATATGTATATAAATATGTGTATGTGTATATACATATGTATATAAATATGTATATGTGTATATATGTATATATACAGTACATATATGTATATATATATGTATGTATAAATATGTATATACATATATTTGAATTTATGTATGTCCCTGTGATGAGGTGGCAACTTGTCCAGGGTGTACCCCGCCTTCTGCCCAATTGTAGCTGAGATAGGCGCCAGCAACCCCCCGTGACCCCAAAAAAGGGAATAAGCGGTAGAAAATGGATGGATGAATTTATGTATGTATATATTTATGTATACATAGGTATATATATGTGTGTATGTATATATGTATATATATATATATATATATATGTTTATATACTGTATATATATATATATACATATATATATATATATATATATATATATATGTGTTTATATACTGTATATATATATACATGTATATATATATATATATATATATATATATATATATGTATATATAAAATCTTGTTGACATGTATGACTTAAGTGTTATTTATTACAATGACAATAAAGGAATTGATTGATTGAGTGATTGATTGATATATATGCATATATATATATACATATATGTATATATATGTATGTATGTATGTATATATATATACACACACACATATATATATATATATATATATATAAATGTATATATGTAAATGTGTATATGTATGGATGTGTATGTATACATATGTATTTATGTATATATCTATATGTATGTGTATATATATATATATATATTATACAGTACAGGCCAAAAGTTTGAACACACCTTCTCATCAACACAAAACACAAAAAGGTGAAATAACTGAAAACATCTTTTATATTCTAGTCCAGGGGTAGAGAACCTATGGCTCTAAAGCCAGATGTGGCTCTTTTGATGACTGCATCTGGCTCTCAGACAAATCTTAGCTGACATTGCTTAACACGATAAGTAATGAATAATTCCGCTGGTAATCATGATGTTAAAAATAACGTTAGAAATATAAGACATTCTCATGAATTTTAATACATCCATCTGTTTTCTACCACACCTGTTCAATAAATAACAATTTTACTAAAAAGAATTGGAGACTTATTACACTCTAAAAATGCTGGTCTTACTTAAAAAATGCACGCATTTAGTTGAATTTAGTGTGTAAAAACATGATATGTCTCTCAAGGAAATACATTTTTAAATATTTGGCTTTCATGGCTCTCTCAGCAAAAAAGGTTCCTCACCCCTGTTCTAGTTCCTTCAAAATATCCACCTTTTCCTCTGATTACTGCTTTTCACACTCTTGGCGAAGACTTACGTTTTGTTTGATCGGCCCTTTTACTGCCATGTGACAGGCACCCTCTGGAAACAATTACGGTATATTAATAAACATTTACAAAATCCTTCGCTGCTTACAGTCAGGTGATGCTAACACACAGGAAAATAGTTCTTCCAAAATTGTGTGTGTTGTGTTGGATGTGTTTATTTTGTCTTCAGAACGGCTCGCGGGCCAACAGAAAACAATCCACGGGCCGCAGACGACCCCCGGTCCACACTTTGGACACCACTGATCCTGATGATGAGATAAAGCGGGAGGTTATCAAATCTCGCCGCACACGAAGCGGCGGCCGTCCTTTGCACTGGCGATTTTGATACGACGGCAGAAACGGTGGTGTGGGCGGTTGAAAGCGAGGAGAAAGGCGGAGAAAGGGAGAGAGTGTGAGGAGAAGCCTGATGTAAGAGAAGTGGTTGTGTTTGCGCCAGATAAGGCCAAGGAGCTAAATCACATGGCGGGCACGGAGGTCTGCTATTAGGCAGGACAAATATGTCTATTCAAATAGCAACTTTCACAGGCCCAACGGAAAAGGACGCCAAGGCGGTGGAATGTGGGGGGGGTGCAGCAGGCGGGAGATGGAAGGAGTCGGAGATGGATGACGCTCCGCACTGAGAGAGATAAAAATGGCGCCGGCGCTATTTCATTTGTCTAATTATATTTATCTATCGCTTGCTCACAAACAAACAGCGGAGACGGATGGAGCGGGGCGGGAATCGACCCCGAACAAAGCAAATAGAAGCATATTAACCCGAGGCCTGCGTGCGGCGGTGAGACCGAGACCGGACTTCTGTGACGGGGGGAAGAATGGAAAGGCCGAGGGCGCAAAGCAGATTGACACTGAAAAATTCATGCGCAATGGCAGGGCCGGGGGGGGGGGAGCTGAGGTGGGGGGTATGTGGGCGACAGGGGGGGCTGAGGTGGGGGGTATGTGGGCGACACAAAGACCGAGGGAGAGAATACCCGCTCTGACAGATTTACAGGTTTTCTCTTTTCTCCATGCCATTCCCCCGAACACCCGCCTGCCGTGGAGCATTTGTCACTCCCGACGCTCCTCATCTTCCTGAATCCATTTTGTCTCGCCTCGATGTCCTTTTTCAGTTCGCCATCTGCCTTACGGGATCTCTCCGATTGGACGCCGCAAATCCTCAAGTATCTTGGTCACTCTTTGCCGACGTAGCTCGGTTGGTAGAGCGGCCGTGCCAGCAACTTGAGGGTTGCAGGTTCGATCCCCGCTTACACCATCCTAGTCACTGCCGTTGTGTCCTTGGGCAAGACACTTTACCCACCTGCTCCCAGTGCCACCCACACTGCTTTAAATGTAACTTAGATATTGGCTTTCACTATGTAAAGTGCTTTGAGTCACTAGAGAAAAAGCGCTATATAAATACAATTCACTTCACTTCACCTGGTCCTCCACGCTGGACATACAAACCCCGTTTCCATATGAGTTGGGAAATTGTGTTAGATGTAAATATAAACAGAATACAATGATTTGCAAATCCTTTTCAAGCCATATTCAGTTGAATATGCTACAAAGACAACATATTTGATGTTCAAACTCATTAACATTTTTTCTTTTGCAAATAATCATTAACTTTAGAATTTAATGCCAGCAACACGTGACAAAGAAGTTGGGAAAGGTGGCAATAAATACTGATAAAGTTGAGGAGTGCTCATCAAACACTTATTTGGAACATCCCACAGGTGTGCAGGCTAATTGGGAACAGGTGGGTGCCATGATTGGGTATAAAAACAGCTTCCCAAAAAATGCTCAGTCTTTCACAAGAAAGGATGGGGCGAGGTACACCCCTTTGTCCACAACCGCGTGAGCAAATAGTCAAACAGTTTAAGAACAACCTTTCTCAAAGTGACATTGCAAGAAATTTAGGGATTTCAACATCTACGCTCCATAATATCACCAAAAGATTCAGAGAATCTGGAGAAATCACTCCACGTAAGCGGCATGGCCGGAAACCAACATTGACCGTGACCTTCCATCGCTCGGATGGCACTGTATCAAAAACCGACATCAATCTCTCAAGGATATCACCACATGGGCTCAGGAACAGTTCAGAAAACCACTGTCACTAAATACAGTTGGTCGCTACATCTGTAAGTGCAAGTTAAAGCTCTACTATGAAAAGCGAAAGCCATTTATCAACAACATCCAGAAACGCCGGCGGCTTCTCTGGGCCCGAGATCATCTAAGATGGACTGATGCAAAATGGAAAAGTGTTCTGTGGTCTGATGAGTTCACATTTCAAATTGTTTTTGAAAATATTCAACATCGTGTCATCCGGACCGTCTAGACTGTTATAGACGCAAAGTTGAAAAGCCAGCTGTGATGGTATAAATGATAAATGGGTTGTACTTGTATAGCGCTTTGCTACCTTCAAGGTACTCAAAGCGCTTTGACACTACTTCCACATTCACACACACATTCACACACTGATGGAGGGAGCTGCTATGTAAGGCGCCAACCAGCACCCATCAGGAGCAAGGGTGAAGTGTCTTGCTCAGGACACAACGGACGTGACGAGGTTGGTACTAGGTGGGATTTGAACCAGGGACCCTCGGGTTGCGCACGGCCACTCTCCCACTGCGCCACGCCGTCCCTGGTATGGGGGTGCATTAGTGCCCAAGGCATGGGTAACTTACACATCTGTGAAGGCACCATTAATGCTGAAAGAAAAACGTTTTGGAACAACGTATGTTGCCATCTAAGCGCTGTCATTTTCATCTGATGGTGCCTTGTCCTCCGCACCACAGACAGAGGCGGTGACCTTTGCTCCTGGGTACAACGCTGGCCACATCTCCCCCCACATATACTAATACCGGTATACCGTACAACCCTACCGCAGACACAATCAAGATGTTTTCGCACCTCCATAATGGTCAAAGTGACGGTGCTCTGTCCTCCGCACCACGGACAGAGGCGGTGACCTTTGTTCCTGCAGACAGCACTGGCCACATCTCCCCCCACATATACTAATACCGGTATACCGTACAACCCTACCGCGGACACAATCAAGATGTTTTCGCGCCTCAATAATGGTCAAAGTGACGGTGCTCTGTCCTCCGCACCATGGACAGAGGCGGTGGCCTTTGCTACTGCGTACAGCACTGGCCACATTTCCCACCACATATACTAATTCGGTATACCGTACAACCCTACCGCGGACTAAATCGAGATGTTTTCCAACTTCAATATTGGTCAAAGTGATAGTGCTCTGTCCTCCGCATCATGGACAGAGGCGGTGACCTTTGCTCCTGCGGACAGCGCTGGCCACATCTCCCCCCACATATACTAATACCGGTATACCGTACAACCCTACCGCGGACACAATCGAGATGTTTTCGAACCTTAATATTGGTCAGAGTGACGGTGCTCTGTCCTCCGCACCATGGACAGAGGCGGTGAACTTTGCTCCTGGGGACAGCGCTGGCCACATCTCCCCCCACATATACTAATACCAGTATACCGTACAACCCTACCGCGGGCTAAATCGAGATGTTTTCCAACTTCAATATTGGTCAAAGTGACAGTGCTCTGTCCTCCGCATCACGGACAGAGGTGGTGACCTTTGTTCCTGCGGACAGCGCTGGCCACATTTCCCGCCACATATAATAATATCGGTATACCGTACAAACCTACCGCGGACACAATCGAGATGTTTTCGAACATTAATATTGGTCAGAGTGACGGTGCTCTGTCCTCCGCACCATGGACAGAGGCGGTGACTTTTGCTCCTGCGGACAGCGCTGGCCACATCTCCCCCCACATATACTAATATCTGTATACCGTACAACCCTACCGCGGACACAATCGAGATGTTTTCGCGCCTCAATATTGGTCAAAGTACTGTGATTTTTTGCCACGCAGCTATCGCCGCGCCACCCGCACCGAAACGCAAACGGCCGAGTCGGGGATTTACGTCCCAAACTGCGGCGGGACGAGCTGAAATGAACTCTGGAGTTCTTCCATCATCACACCTCCGCTAACACTCATATCTCTTCTTCCTTCCACTGTCGCCACATCCTCTTCAGCTCCACTCCCCGGGCTTTCACGCACAAATCAAGAGAATGTGCCTTTGCGTGGCGATCACTAACCCAAATGGAAAGGATGGAAACGTGGGCGTGATAGCGATTGCCCGGCTGTCACAGCCCAGCTTAGCATCCGCGGGGCCGCCGCTGACTTCAAAGTGACTCATTCAGCGAGAAAAAAAAAGAAAAAAAGCCCTCTGTTATAGAAAAAAATTCTGTGTTGTTGGACATTCTTCTTCTTGCGCTTCATCGTCGCCATTTTACTCGCTTCTGTGGACTTCGAAGAACCACTAAACAGTGTCTGCAAGTGATAAACTTGTGTGTACTATTATTTGTGATCTACTAAGACGGCATGTGCAATTATTAACTGGTGCAGACCGCCTTATTTCACTCTGCGGCTTTCACCATGGAGACACTCATTTACTGCACTTTCATGTGGCGTTTGGCTATGTTTTCAGACATGCAGCAGACATGCACCACTTTTTATGGGCATTTTAGAATCAGTATTTACGACAAAACCACTTTTGGAAGATACTGGTACCATGGAGACACTCATTTACTGCACTTTCATGTAACGTTTTGCTCTGTTTTCAAACATGCACCACTTTTTATGGGCATTTTAGAAGCAGTATTTACGACAAAACCACTTTAGGAAGACACTGGTACCATGGAGACACTCATTTACTGCACTTTCATGTGGCGTTTGGCTATGTTTTCAAACATGCAGCAGACATGTACCACTTTTTATGGGCATTTTAGAAGCAGTATTTACGACAAAACCACTTTTGGAAGACACTGTTACCATGGAGACACTCATTTACTGCACTTTCATGTGGCATTTGGCTATTTTTTCAAACATGCAGCAGACATGCACCACTTTTTTGGGGCATTCTATAAGCAATATTTATAACGGAAACACTTTTGGAAGACGCTGGTACCATGGAGACACTCATTTACTGCACTTTCATGTGGCGTTTGGCTATGTTTTCAAACATGCAGCAGACATGCACCACTTTTTATGGGCATTTTAGAAGCAGTATTTACGACAAAACCACTTTTGGAAGATACTGGTACCATGGAGACACTCATTTACTGCACTTTCATGTAACGTTTTGCTCTGTTTTCAAACATGCACCACTTTTTTTGGGCATTTTAGAAGCAGTATTTACGACAAAACCACTTTAGGAAGACACTGGTACCATGGAGACACTCATTTACTGCACTTTCATGTGGCGTTTGGCTATGTTTTCAAACATGCAGCAGACATGCACCACTTTTTATGGGCATTTCTAGAAGCAGTATTTACGACAAAACCACTTTTGGAAGACACTGTTACCATGGAGACACTCATTTACTGCACTTTCATGTGGCGTTTGGCTATGTTTTCAAACATGCAGCAGACATGCACCACTTTTTTGGGGCATTCTATAAGCAATATTTATAACGGAAACACTTTTGGAAGACGCTGGTACCATGGAGACACTCATTTACTGCACTTTCATGTGGCGTTTGGCTATGTTTTCAAACATGCAGCAGACATGCACCACTTTTTATGGGCATTTTAGAAGCAGTATTTACGACAAAACCACTTTTGGAAGACACTGGTACCATGGAGACACTCATTTACTGCACTTTCATGTGGCGTTTGGCTATGTTTTCAAACATGCAGCAGACATCCACCACTTTTTTGGGGCATTCTATAAGCAATATTTATAACGGAAACACTTTTGGAAGACGCTGGTACCATGGAGACACTCATTTACTGCACTTTCATGTGGCGTTTGACTATGTTTTCAAACATGCAGTAGACATGCACCACTTTTTATGGGGATTTTAGAAGCAGTATCTACGACAAAACCACTTTGGAAGACACTGGTACCATGGAGACACTCATTTACTGCACTGTCATGTGGCGTTTGGCTATGTTTTCAAACATGCAGTAGACATGCACCACTTTTTATGGGCATTTTAGAAGCAGTATTTACAACGGAGCCACTTGTGGAAGATGCTGGTACGGATTGCGAGCGTGTTGCATATTGAAACAGTTTAACACAAATTTGTTTTAATAACCCCCTGAAGTCATCCAACGGCGACAAAATTATGAAAGGATATTGCTGAATAGACGACGTAGCTACCATTTTTATTTTTGACAGTTCATATATGTTTACACACATATGTGGGACGGATCAATTTTCTTGTTGCAACTTTGCCGCCATGTGTACAGTAGTTCAGGTCAATGATGATGAATTAGTATTTGAAGTGATCACAGAATAGCTGTGTCAGAATCAAATATTGATGACATCTATTAAACAAGACAAGAAGCAATTAATTAAACAGACAGAATTAAATTTGGCTCACTTGAGGAGACACGTCGGGCTGTACTCTTGAACGGAGATTGGACGCCTCCTCTTTTATTTGGACTTTACTTGATTACATGGCAACAGCTGTTTCTGAGGGAGGGGGGTCGTAAACAGCCATCGCCTTTGGTTACAGAACAATTCAAAGAAGAGGTTTTGAAACAGTTCAAAGAAAGGGTCGCCTGGAGGGGAGTCTTGTCCCGCTTCCTCTCCGCTTTGTAGTTCTTGGGTCAAGACAAAACTCTTTCTGTGGATTACAATACATCAAAGAAACCGAGCACCTTCATGTTGCTTCCCATCCTACACAGTGGAGTTTTAAATGCCTTAAAATGTGATATCGGAAATTATCGGTATCGGCTTCAAGAAGTAAAATTAAGGAGTTTTTTAAAACGCTGAAGTACGGAGCGATACATATCCGGTAAAACACGGACATAGGGCATACCGGACAACAATATTGGGGGCGTTCCTTAAAGGCACTGCCTTTAGCGTCCTCTACGACCTGTAGTCACGTCCGCTTTTTCTCAATACAAACAGCGTGCCGGCCCGTTACATAATAAATGCGGCTTTTACACACAAATAAGGGAATGCAAGGCATACTTGGTCAACAGCCATACAGGTCACACTGAGGGTGGCCGTATAAACAACTTTAACACCGTTACAAATATTCGCCACACCGTGAACACACAGCAAACAAGAATGACAAACACATTTCGGGAGAACATCCGCACCGTAATACAACAGAACAAATACCCAGAATCCATTGCAGCACTAGCTCTTCCAGGACGCTACAATATACACCCCCGCTACCCCCAATGCCCTCTCCAATAATTAAGAGTCGGACAATATCGGCATATCGGATATCGGCAAAAATACAAATATCGGACATCTCTATTTAGATACAATTTTCCTAAGGTTGGGTAAGGGTTGGAATTGGGGGTTAAATCACCAAAAATGATTCCCTGGCGTGGCAACCGCTGCTAATCACTGCTCCCCTCACCTCCCAGAGGGTGAACAAGGAGATGGGTCGAATGCAGAGGACACATTTCACCACACCTAGAGTGTATGTGACGATCATTGGTACTTTAACTTTAACTTAACAAGCATCCACTAAAATGACCCAATCCAGACAACCTTCCCTAGTCATGGCACGATAAAATGCAACCAACATAAAAAAATCGACACACATGCTCACACATAATACAACCTAACCGTCCTTTTAAGACGTGCCGAACAAAGGCAGCGGCTCCAGAACAATTTCAGTCTTGATAAATCACGGTGCTTGTCCTAAATAATGATGTTTTCCATGTTCTACTCCCAGTATTCTGGTCGTTCTTACGATCAGTGTGTATCTTAGACATGCTAAAATAGATCGCGCTCTTTATTTTCCTCACCACACGCACGACTTGAGTAGATCAGCTTTGCGTGTGCAATCAAGTTTGCACGTGTTTTTAGTACACGCAAACCTTGAGTCTGCGTTTCCTCACCTCCCAGAGGGTGAACAAGGGGATGGGTCGAATTCAGAGGACACATTTCACCACACCTAGAGTGTGTGTGACAATCATTGGTACTTTAACTTTAACTTAACAAGCATCCACTGAAATTACACAATCCAGACAACCTTCCCTAGTCATGGCACGATAAAATGCAACCGACACAAAAAAAATCGACACACATGCTCACACATAATACAAACTAACCGTCCTTTTTAGAAGTGCCGAACAAAGGCAGCGGCTCCAGAACAATTTCAGTCTTCATAAATCACACTGCTTGTCCTAAATAATGATGTTTTCGATGTTCTACTCCCAGTATTCTGGTCGTTCTTACGATCAGTGTGTATCTTAGACATGCTAAAATAGATCGCGCTCTTTATTTTCCTCACCACACGCACGACTTGAGTAGATCAGCTTTGCGTGTGCAATCAAGTTTGCACGTGTTTTTAGTACACGCAAACCTTGAGTCTGCGTTTCCTCACCTCCCAGAGGGTGAACAAGGGGATGGGTCGAATGCAGAGGACACATTTCACCACACCTAGAGTGTGTGTGACAATCATTGGTACTTTAACTTTAACTTAACAAGCATCCACTGAAATTACACAATCCAGACAACCTTCCCTAGTCATGGCACGATAAAATGCAACCGACACAAAAAAAATCGACACACATGCTCACACATAATACAAACTAACCGTCCTTTTTAGACGTGCCAAACAAAGGCAGCGGCTCCAGAACAATTTCAGTCTTGATAAATCACACTGCTTGTCCTAAATAATGATGTTTTCCATGTTCTACTCCCAGTATTCTGGTCGTTCTTACGATCAGTGTGTATCTTAGACATGCTAAAATAGATTGCGCTCTTTATTTTCCTCACCACACGCACGACTTGAGTAGATCAGCTTTGCGTGTGCAATCAAGTTTGCACGTGTTTTTAGTACACGCAAACCTTGAGTCTGCGTTTCCTCACCTCCCAGAGGGTGAACAAGGGGATGGGTCGAATGCAGAGGACACATTTCACCACACCTAGAGTGTGTGTGACAATCATTGGTACTTTAACTTTAACTTAACAAGCATCCACTGAAATTACACAATCCAGACAACCTTCCCTAGTCATGGCACGATAAAATGCAACCGACACAAAAAAAATCGACACACATGCTCACACATAATACAAACTAACCGTCCTTTTTAGACGTGCCAAACAAAGGCAGCGGCTCCAGAACAATTTCAGTCTTGATAAATCACACTGCTTGTCCTAAATAATGATGTTTTCCATGTTCTACTCCCAGTATTCTGGTCGTTCTTAGACATGCTAAAATAGATTGTGCTCTTTATTTTCCTCACCACTCGCACGACTTGAGCAGATCAGCTTTGTGTGTGCAATCAAGTTTGCGCATGTTTTTAGTACACGCAAACCTTGAGTCGATCTGGCCCTATGTGTGCTGAGTCCCGTTTAATTGAAAGTTAGAGCTCGTGTGCTACAAGCCATAGACTCACGCCGGAACGCCACCATGCTGACAATCACATCAATCTGCAATATGTCAACAACATTTTTTTTTTCCCGTATTTTTCTTATTTCAGGCTTGGTAACCAGCAGCTGTTTGGAAAATAAATAATGTACTCAGTGGGGAATCCATTACCTTTCCGCTACTTCAGACAGAATGGCTGCCTGATTGCGGCGTCACTTCAATTATCACGAGGCATATTTGTCTCCCCCCCCCGTTTTAAAGTATGTCAGTCAGTGGCAGTATCATTCCTCAGACACACAATTGCGGTTTTAATTATACGTTATGTGGTGGAACAGACGAGTAATTAGTACAGTTTTGAGGTTTCAAGAAAAAAATAAATGGATAAATGCCCCAAAAAATAGGATTTATATTATATTATTTAACTGTACAGGCCATGACTTAAGTAACATTTTAATATGGTTGTACAGTATTAGTTTACCACCGCGACACTAATGAATCATATTCGGTACTATACCACCTCTGAAAAGTACCGTTCCCCCCTCCTCGTCTCGTTGTGTCATTGCTGGTTTTACGAGCAGACGAGCATGTTGGCATTTTGGCTTAAAAAACTGACGATAAAAGTGAAGAATTTTTTATTTAAAAAAAAAAAAAGTTTTTTGATGGACTGTGTCGCTTTTGGGGGGGTGTTCCCTCTATGGTCGGTGTGTGAAATAACAGGTGTCTGTGTGTGTGTGTGTGTGTGTGTGTGTGTAAAAAATTGAAACACTCCCCCTTCTGGTCGGCGTTTGAAGTGGCAAGTGTGTGTGTAAACATTTTAGGTGCTCCTCCTCTGATCGACATGTGAGGTAACAAGTGTGTGTGAGTGTTGTGTGCTCCCCCTCTGGTCAACATATGGAATGGCAAGTGTGGGGGAGGTTGAGTTGCGCCCCCTTTGGCCAAAATATTTTTTTAAATAAATATGTATATTCACCACACTTTTTTTGAGTGGGTCCCTTTGGGATCCCGAAGAGTTTTAGTGTTTATTTAAAAAATTAAATTAAATCAACATAAAAAACACAATATACACTTACAATTAGTGCACCAACCACAAAAACCTCCCTTTTCATGACAAAAACGTCCCTTTTTCATGACAAAGAAGAAAAAAAAAAAAAAAAAGGACACCATCGGATGAGCGGAAGAAGTTGGATGGATGGATGTTTATGTGTGCATGGAATGGAGGTTTTTTTACCCACTCCAGCCCAGTCTGGATTGTGTTTTTTTCCCTCATCTTTTTCCCCAGCGTTCTACCTTTTCTTCACCTTTTACGGGGCGCCTGGTGGCGACCCTTCAGCGTTGGGGTGGTACAGCTCGGTTGGTAGAGTGGCCGTGCCAGCAACTTGAGGGTTGCAGGTTCGATTCCCGCTTCCGCCATCCTAGTCACTGCCGTTGTGTCCTTGGGCAAGACACTTTACCCACCTGCTCCCAGTGCCACCCACACTGGTTTAAATGTAACTTAGATATTGGGTTTCACTATGTAAAGCACTTTGAGTCACTAGAGAAAAGCGCTATATAAATATAATTCACTTCACTTCACTTTCTACACATACTGTGTAGAACTCTGGGGAACCACTTTTAAAACTATAACTAATGATATTGTTTTGCTGCAAATAAAAGCTGTAGGGCTAATAAACAAAGCAGGATATTATGACCACACCCATCCATTATTTGTTAAATGAAAACTTATGAAATTTCAAGATATTGTTTATTATAAAATAACACAGATAATGTTCAAAGCGAAAATAAATATTCTTCCAGAAGGAATTCAAAAATACTTCTCTCTACAGACCAGCAAATACAATCTAAGTTTATTTGACCAAAAGCAAGACTAGTTGTTAAAGGTAGATGTTTATCTGTTCTCGGTGTTCATTTGTGGGATTCTGTTGGTAAAGAAATAAAAATGAGTGAGTCAGTATTTAATTTCAAAAAGAACATGTCACAATGTATTTTAAAAAGTTATGTGAACTAGAAATGTATGTTTGTTCGGTTAAATGTTGTATTTAGAAGGTACGTATGTTTATCCATTTACAGAAAAGTGCATGTGTGTAAGTACATATTTTTGTATTATTTGTTAAAGGGCAACTTAAATGTAAATGCTGAATGACTATATTTCTTTTTTTATTACAAAATGATTAGAAAAGGTAACTTAATTGAATGTAAAAAAAATTATGTTTGACATATAAGCTTTTTTGCTTCTGCCTGTTTCAGTCATGTTATTCATTTTTGAATCGTGATCCATGTTTGAATATGTTTTTGTTAGACTGAAAATAAACTGAAACTGAATTTTTCTGCACTGTCCACCGTTTGTTTGTCTAATCTTCAGTGGGTTTGTGCCTAAAACATAGTGAGGTTGTACTCGTGCAATGACAATAAAGACCCATCCTTATCCGAAGAAATGATCAAACCTGGTATTTGTAGTGCAAACATTATCAGTGGGAAGCAAGATGCAGCAAACACTTATTACCAAGAAAACAAATACTGTAGTTCAGACTTGATGATCTAACATCAATCCACTTTGCGTTTGGAGTTCTGTGGTCGGATTCCGTCGCTTTAATACACTCATGCATTATTTATACGTGGAACACGACTGAATAATGATGGAGGAAATTAGACAATCTCCACAATTACCGTCCATTTACTTTCTCCTTGGTCAGCTCTTATTTTCATTCCCGGCTTTATTTTTTCGTCACATCCCTTTAAAAATGTCCCTTAAACTTTATGGCTATTTATTGTTGTGTTTTTTTTTTTTTTTGCTTCCTTTTTTTTAATGAGGCTTCCGCAATGTTTTTAAGGCCTCGTTTGCTGCTTTCTTGTCATATTTATTTGCCGACATAAAGCCCGGCACAAAGTACTTCCAGGGAAAGCTGAGTTTTTACAAGACTCCCTCCCATGGATGAAAAAAATAAATAAAAAGAACTCCTGTCAAGATGCTCTTTGACTAGCTCTGCAGCTGCCATAAAGCACAATGTAGCCATGGAGCCCAGCGGCAGACGTGGCGTCACCGTAAATGCGGACATGGAGAAGTGATGTAAGGTGGAGAAGAGTGGTGCAAGGAGCCTCCGGAGTGGCCACACACTTGACCTTCTCAGCAGCCAATCAATGTCTGGCCTGTGCACGAGGGTTTCATCCTGCCCACCAACATTGTTTCTATGCATCACACGCTTAAAGAGGCGCTGAGGCTATCTCAGGCCTTGAAGAATTTCTATTCGGACTTGAACGCGAGAGTCGTGCGTTCAATATACAAACCCCGTTTCCATATGAGTTGGGAAATTGTGTTAAATGCGGCTTTCACACACAAATAAGTGAATGCAACGCATACTTGGTCAACAGCCATACAGGTCACACTGAGAGTGGCCGTATAAACAACTTTAACACCGTTACAAATATGCGCCACACCGTGAACTCACAGCAAACAAGAATGACAAACACATTTCGGGAGAACATCCGCAGCGTAATACAACAGAACAAATACCCAGAACCCATTGCAGCACTAGCTCTTCCAGGACGCTACAATATACACCCCCGCTACCCCCAACGCCCCCCCCCCCCAATAATTAAGAGTTGGAATATATCGGGTATCGGCAAAAAAAAGAATATTGGACATCTCTACTTAGATACAATTTTCCTAAGGTTGGGTAAGGGTTGGAATTGGGGGTTAAATCACCAAAAATGATTCCTGGGCGTGGCCACTGCTGCTGCCCACTGCTCCCCTCACCTCCCAGAGGGTGATCAAGGGGATGGGTCAAATGCAGAGGACAAATTTCACCACACCTAGTGTGTTTGTGACAATCATTGGTACTTTAACTTTAACTTAACAAGCATCCACTGAAATGACCCAATCCAGACAACCTTCCCTAGTCATGGCACGATAAAATGCAACCAACACAAAAAAATCGACACACATGCTCACACGTAATACAAACTAACCGTCCTTTTTAGACGTGCCAAACACAGGCAGCGGCTCCAGATCAATTTCAGTCTTGATAAATTACACTACCTGTCCTAAATAATGATGTTTTCCATGTTCTACTCCCAGTATTCTGGTCATTCTTACGATCAGCATGTATCTTAGACATGCTAATATGGATCGCGCTCTTTATTTTCCTCACCACACGCACGATTTGAGTTGATCAGCTTTGTGTGTGCAATCAAGTTTGCACCTGTTTTTAGTACACGCAAACCTTGAGTCGATCTGGCCCTATGTGTGCTGAGCGCCGTTTAATTGAAAGTTAGAGCTAGTGTGCTACAAGCCATAGACTCACGCCGGAACGCCACCATGCTGACAACCACACCAATCTGCAATATGTCAACAACATTTTTTTTTTCCGTATTATGCGCCACACTGTGAACCCACAGCAAACAAGAATGGGTCCTCTCCACAACCCATATTCAGTTGAATGCACTACAAAGACAACATATTTGATGTTCAAACTCATAAACTTTATTTATTTTTGCAAATAATAATTAACTTAGAATATCGTGGCTGCAACATGTACCAAAGTAGTTGGGAAAGGGCATGTTCACCACTGTGTTACATCACCTTTTCTTTCAACAACACTCAATAAACGTTTGGGAACTGAGGAAAATTAATTGTTGAAGCTTTCAAAGTGGAATTATTTCCCATTCAAGTTTTATCAATCAATCAATGTTTATTTATATAGCCCTAAATCACCAGTGTCTCAAAGGGCTGCACAAACCACAACAATATCCTCAGAAAAGCTCACATAAGGGCAAGAAAAACTCACCCCAGTGGGACGTCGGTGACAGTGACAATGATGACTATGAGAAACCTTGGAGAGGACTGCATATGTGGGTAACCCCCCACCCCAAAACCTGTATGTACCTTTCAGCATTAATGGTGCCTTCACAGATGTGTAAGTTACCCATGCCTTGGGCACTAATACACCCCCATACCATCACACATGCTGGCTTTTGATTTATGCGTCGATAACAGTCTGGATAGTTCGCTGCCCCTTTGGTCCAGATGACACAATGTCGAATATTTCCAAAAAACAATTTGAAATGTGGACTCGTCAGACCACAGAACACTTTCCCACTTTGCATCAGTCCATCTTAGATGATCTCGGGCCCAGAGAAGCCAGCGGCGTTTCTGGATGTTGTTGATAAATGGCTTTGGCTTTGCATGGTAGAGCTTTAACTTACACTTACAGATGTAGCGATCAACTGTATTTAGTGAAAGTGGTTTTTTGAAGTGTTCCGGAGCCCATGTGGTGATATCCTTTAGAGATTGATGTCGGTTTTTGATACAGTGCCGCTTACGTGGAGTGATTTCTCCAGATTCTCTGAACCTTTTGATGATATTATGGAGCGTAGATGTTGAAATCCCTAAATTTCTTGCATTTGCACTTTGAGAAAGGTTGTTCTTAAACTGTTTGACTATTTGCTCACGCAGTTGTGGACAAAGGGGTGTACCTCGCCCCATCCTTTCTTGTGTCCGACCTGTGTGAGGCCAATCATAAATCCATCTGTGCATCTTGGGGTTGAGGGGACAACAGCTCCAGCAGAGACCCCCAGACTTCCCTCTCCACAGCAACATTAGCAACTTCCTCCTGGGGGAACCTGAAGCGTTCCCAGGCCAGAGAGGAGATGTAATCCCCCCACGAGCAGCAGCGCATGCAACCCGTAAGAGTGCGAGAGCGAGAGGCAGACAAAAACGACGTGGACGGCTGAAAAGCTACACGGAGGAGCGAACAGGTGTAGACTTTTTTATTTTTCGATCAGCGAAGTCTTTAGCGTGTTGCTTTTCAGCTTCTGCCGCGCACTCACTGCTCGCTCCTCCGTGTAGCTTTTCAGCCGTCCACGTCGTTTTTGTCTGCCTCTCGCCCTCGCTGCTGCTCGTGTTGTCGTCTCTTCCTCTCGTTCCTTCCTTGTTTCTCCACCTCTCTCTCCCACGTTCACGGCTGCCGGCCTTTTTAAAAGTGCGAGAGGATGCATTAATAGTATCTCGTTTGTGGTGTCACTCCCGGCTCGCCCCGCCTCGCTGCTCGCTCGCCATCCCTGCCTCCTCGCCGCCATCTTGGGCCGGACTCCAGCGTGCACTGCCTCTCCACAAATGGTGTTACATTTTAACTGGTCAGAACGTGGTGAACGAGTGAAGCACTTTAGTATACACAAATGGTCCCGGGTTTAATTTCCAGTAGATTTAATGTCCCACTACTGGATTAGATTCATTTCATTGATTTTTCCAGGGAGGATTTTTCCGCCCAAGCGAGCCGGGCGAGGAATTCCATTGTTACCAAGAAATGGGATTTTCTTTTACCCTTTGTAACTCTTCAGCGGGCAGAATCGGTTCAAAAGAAACCAAAAAAAATAAAAAATAAAGCACGGCGGCGGATCAATGAGCGAATCTTAATGTATTCCATCAAGGATTTGAATGGTCTTGTCCATCAATGCAAATGAGACAACGGTACCTTCGCCAGGTACCACGCTGTAAACTCGTTTGCCGACTTCTTTGAGACGGCAGCAGCATCAGCGTAGCAGTTCTTTGAAGGCTCGTAAAATCAAAACCGGAGCAGATTGAAAAACTCTTTGCGCAACTTTTAATCAGAAGGTTTCAATCTCTGTCCTGTGCGAGTTTGAAGCCGACACAACAAACGCGCTCAGAGGAGATAATGTTCGAAAAAAGGTGAAAGGTTTTTACAAAACTTTTGTTTTGAAGGGGTAATTTCCAACTTCCTGTTGACTTTTGCTGAAGGATGTCAATTAATGAAATGTAGGTCTAAGTGAGACCTACATAGAGGTTTTTTTTTCATGTCTCTACAACATTCCTACCGGAAGTCACAAGCAGTTTAGTCTGTGTTTTCTTCACAAGAGCAGTTTAGTCATTGTTTTATTCCTAGGGGGCGCTAGAGTGCAATTTGGAGTTTTGGGGTTTGGTTTTTTATTAGATCGTCATTTTCCCCAGTCCTGATGTGTGTGTCGAGTTTGGTGAGTTTTGAAGATTTTTAAGGGAGTCAAATTACAACTCAAAGAGGCATAAATGACATTTTTTAGGAAACTTTTGTTTTGAATGGGTTTTTGCCAACTTCCTGTTGATTTTTGCTGAAGAATGTATGAAATCTAGGTCTAAGTGAGACCTACATAGAGGTATTTGTTTCATGTCTCTACGACATTCCTAACGGAAGTTACAAACAGTTTTGTCTGTTTTTTCCTAGGGGGCGCTAGAGCACAATTTTGAGTTTTGGGGTTTGTTTTTTTTATTAGATGGCAATTTTTGCCAGTCCTGATGTGTGTTTTAAATTTGGTGAGTTTTGACGCATGTTAAGGGGATCAAATTACAGCTAAAAGAGGTGGTATAATAATAATACAATCTTAGAAATACAAGAGGGTCCTCTGTCCCAAAGGGACATTCGGTCCCTAAATATACTTTAAATAAATAAAGAGATACTGTAATAACTTGAAGTAAATAATGAAAATTAAAAAACAATTACAAACAAAAAAATTCAACAACAAAAAAACAACTAAAAGCAGTCTTTTTTCCCCCTCACAATTATTTATTATAAAATTGGGAACAATTTCTCATATTATTTTTGCTTCTGTAATTTTATTTAAAATGATTACTTCTTATGTAAAACTATTACTTTTTAATGAAAAATGGCGACATTTGTCATCCAAAATTCCGACTTTTATCACAATATTGCAAATTTTTTGGGTTAAAATACTGACTTTTTAATGAACATTATGACTCTTGTCATAATTTTGTCAAGGAAATTTCCGCATATTATTATAATATTGCCAACATTTTTAAGTTTTCTTATAAAATTGTGACTTTTTTTGGAATAAAATTGCCAACATTTTAAGCTTTTCTTGTAAAATTACGACTTTTATTGGTTTTAAAAGTGCTCCCCCTCTGGTCAACATATGAAATAACAAGTGTGTGTAAAAATGCCGCTGTGCCAACATTTCCCGGGCTCCTTTCAAACAGACTCGTAGATTCGTCTCATTAGAGATTTCATTGTTTGACAATCTCGTCTCTCGCCGGCTGGTTTTGCTCACAGCTGCGTGTCAATTTGTTGGCTTGAAAATACCAAAAAATTGTACATTTCTGCTTTTGATTTTGGAGTGACTTGATCACACGCACACAATAGTAAAACACTGCCAAGACTCGGTAGGATTTGAGGTCAGTGAAGAGCAGCGAGCACTTTAATATGCAAGACGGAAATTAAACTTTAACGTCAACGCGGAATAATTTGCTCCTTCTCGATCATTATTAAACAATCCAACTCTTCCTTTCGATGTATTTCTTGTTCAAAAGGCAAAATTGTTACATTTCCGCCCGCATAATTCATTGTTTTCCAGCCGGGATGATCCATTTTGAATCAAAGTCAGCTTCCACGTCGGATACGCCGCGGCTCTAAAGTGAAAGTGAAAGACACACCTGAGATCGACGCTTCGTTTTTCTAGATGAGACAGGAAGTTACTATTTATAAGCGCCGATGTCCGGCAGCGCCCTGGTCTCATTTATAATGGACACCGGCAGGCGCGACCTCCACCCAGTCTGCAGGCCTCGGATTTGAACTTTTTAAGGTCACGGCAAGTGTTGCCTTAAAACAGGGGTGTCCAAACTTTATCCACTGAAAAATGAAACCAAGCGTGGGCCATTTTGATATTTTTTATTTTAAAAAACAATACAATATACAGCGGGGCAAAAAAGTATTTAGTCAGCTCCGATTGTGCAAGTTCTCCCGCTTAAAATGATGACAGAGGTCTGTCATTTTCGTCATAGGTACACTTCAGCTGTGAGAGACAGAATGTGGGGGGAAAATCCAGGAATTCACATTGTAGGAATTTTAAAGAATTTATTTGTAAATGATGGTGGAAAATAAGTATTTGGTCAACCATTCAAAGCTCTCACTGATGGAAGGAGGTTTTGGCTCAAAATCTCACGATACATGGCCCCATTCATTCTTTCCTTAACACGGATCAATCGTCCTGTCCCCTTAGCAGAAAAACAGCCCCAAAGCATGATGTTTCCACCCCCATGCTTCACAGTAGGTATGGTGTTCTTGGGATGCAACTCAGTATTCTACCAAAATGGATACATGGATGATACAGCAGAGGATTGGGAGAATGTCATGTGGTCAGATGAAACCAAAATAGAACTTTTTGGTATAAACTCAACTCGTCGTGTTTGGAGGAAGAAGAATACTGAGTTGCATCCCAAGAACACCATACCTACTGTGAAGCATGGGGGTGGAAACGTCATGCTTTGGGGCTGTTTTTCTGCTAAGGGGACCGGACGATTGATCCTTGTTAAGGAAAGAATGAATGGGGCCATGTATCGTGAGATTTTGAGCCAAAACCTCCTTCTTTCAGCTTTAAATGGTTGACCAAATACTTATTTTCCACAAATAAATTCTTTAAAATTCCTACAATGTGAATTCTTGGAATTTTTTTCACATTCTGTCTCTCACAGGTGAAGTGTACCTATGATGAAAATTACAGACCTCTGTCATCATTTTAAATGGGAGAACTTGCACAATCGCTGGCTGACTAAATACTTTTTTGCCCCAATATATATATATACATATATATGTATGTATATGTAGTAGATATGCAATTATTGATGCTGCACTACATGTCAGAGTTGGTTTGGTGACGAAAACCAAGATGCAGAGAAAGAGGGAGACATTTTGCAGGAAAACATGATTTAATTTAAAACACTAAGACAAAAACAAACAAAGGGTACAAACAAAAAGCGCGCACGTGGGCGGATAACAAACAAAAAGAGCGAGCATGGGAACTAGAAAATAAACAGAGCTTAGCATGGAAGCTAGCAAAAACAAAAAGGACTAGCGTGGAAGCTAGCAGGTCTCGAGCAGGAAACAGGTCGTATATGAAATATGAAAACAAATTTGGAAGCAGGGAACTAAAGGCAGCAAGCTAAAAACCCCAATCAAATAAAGCTTACCGCAACGCTGGATTGACAAAACACGACAAGAGCGACATCGTCATGACAATAATCCAGCACTGACTGGAGGAACAAAGCAGGTGAAATAGGAGCGGGCTGATTGACACCAGGTGTGGCCAGGTGCCAATCAGCAGCAACTGAGGGGAAAACAGCGCACAGTAAAAAAAAACAGGAAACAGACAAAATAAGAGCGCTGACAGGAACTAAAAACAGGAAATACTAAACACAAACTGTCAGTGGCAAGCCTGACACTACAGCCAAGTGAGGAACTTTCATTCCCTTAAAAAATGATCTTAATTTTGATTGTTTAAACTGTTACTATTGCACTTGTCTACATTGTTGCGCTTCCTAAAAAAAAACACACAATAAAATGGGTCAATTTATATTTTCTATTTTAGAATTTGAGATTCAACCTACTACAATTTTTTTTTGTTTTTTAAAAATCGCTAGTTGACTAAATACTTTTTTGCCACACTGCATGTATAAAAAATATACATTTCGGCCTCCACTCAGGCTCGATGTCAGGGACCTCAAAATTTTTTTAAAAATGTGTCATTATTATTATAAGGCAATTCGACTTCTGGGGGGGTCAAACTTTCGGTACTAATACCAGCCCCACCGTGCGGTGTTTTCATCAGACAAATATTAGCATAAGCAACACAGCAGGAGTGCATATTTTAACACATTTTCACTATTTTTCGGTGAAGTGGTCCAGGAGTGGAAGAGCTGGGTAAAACTTGCGTTCTCCATGGGACGCCCGAATATTTTTACATGAACGTAAATATGATGGATGGATAGAAAGATAGAGAAGTTTGTAGTAGATACTTTGCAGAGTGGTGTCTGTAAAGGAGATGATACTTGAAGTGTGTATCAGAGGTTGATGTTAGAGATGTCCGATAATGGCTTTTTTGCCGATATTGTCCAACTCTTAATTACCGATATCAACCGATACCGATACATACAGTCGTGGAATGAACACATTATTATGCCTCATTTTGTTGTGATGCCCCGCTGGATGCATTAAACAATGTAACAAGGTTTTCCAAAATAAATCAACTCAACTCAAAATGCTAACATGGCACTGCCATATTTATTATTGAAGTCACTAAGTGCATTATTTTTTTTTTTACGTGCCTCAAAACAGCAGCTTGGAATTTGGGACATGCTCTCCCTTAGTGAGCATGAGGAGGTTGAGGGGGGCGGGGTTGAGGTGAAGGGGGTAGCGGTGGGTGTATATTGTAGCGTCCAGGAAGAGTTATACTGCAAGGGCTTCTGGGTTTTTGTTCTGTTATGTTGTGTTACAGTGCGGATGTTCTCCCGAAATGTGTTTGTCATTCTTGTTTGGTGTGGGTTCACAGTGTGGCGCATATTTGTAACAGTGTTAAAGGTGTTTATACGGCCACCCTCAGTGTGACCTGTATGGGTGGTGTCTGTAAAGGAGATGATACTTTAAGTGTGTATCATAGGTTGATGTTAGAGATGTCCGATAATGGCTTTTTTGCCGATATTGTCCAACTCTTGATTACCGATTCCGATATCAACGGATACCGATACATACAGTCGTGGAATGAACACATTATTATGCCTAATTTTGTTGTGATGCCCCGCTGGATGCATTAAACAATGTAACAAGGTTTTTTCAAAATAAATCAACTCAAGTTATGGAATAAAATGCTAACATGGCACTGCCATATTTATTATTGAAGTCACTAAGTGCATTTTTTTTTTTTTAACGATGCCTCAAAACAGCACATTTTGAGGTGAAGGGGTAGCGGTGGGTGTATATTGTAGCGTCCCGGAAGAGTTATACTGCAAGGGCTTCTGGGTATTTGTTGTGTTACGGTGCGGATGTTCTCTCGAAATGTGTTTGTCATTCTTGTTTGGTGTGGGTTCACAGTGTGGCGCATATTTGTTACAGTGTTAAAGTTGTTTATGCGACCACCCGCAGTATAGCTCGGTTGGTAGAGTGGCCGTGTCAGCAACCTGAGGGTTGCAGGTTCGATTCCTGCTTCCGCCATCCTAGTCACTGCTGTTGTGTCCTTGGGCAAGACACTTTACCCACCTGCTCCCAGTGCCAACCACACTGGTTTAAATGTAACTTAGATATTGGGGGTCACTATGTAAAGTGCTTTGAGTCACTAGAGAAAAGCGCCATATAAATATGATTCACTTCACACTTCACC
The DNA here is from genome assembly GCF_033978795.1 of Nerophis ophidion. NCBI lineage: Eukaryota > Metazoa > Chordata > Actinopteri > Syngnathiformes > Syngnathidae > Nerophis > Nerophis ophidion. The sequence continues at coordinate 7,809,533 of NC_084621.1, forward strand.
CTCAGTGTGACCTGTATGGCTGTTGCCCAAGTATGCTTTGCATTCGCTTGTGTGTGTGAAAAGCCGTAGATATTATGTGACTGGGCCGGCACAGAAAGGAAGTGCCTTTAAGGTTTATTGGCGCTCTGTACTTCTCCCTACGTCCGTGTACAGAGCGGCGTTTTAAATAGTCATACATTTTACTTTTTGAAACCGATACCGATAATTTCCGATATCGCATTTTAAAGCATTTATCGGCCGATAACATTGGCAGTCCGATATTATCGGACATCTCTAGTTGATGTGATAACTCGCTACTACTGTAGTTAGCCTCGTAAGAACCAGCATTCCTCTTTGGGTTTTGCTCTATTTCGTTTGTCGTAGTTGAATATTTAGAATTGAATATTTCAAACCCTGCTACGCTAAAACAGAAACAAAAAAACACCGTCTCTCAGGTTGACATAAATGAGTAGAAGCATTTAAGTCTCACCTTAAAACTCATTTGTATACTCTAGCCTTTAAATAGACTCCCTTTTTAGACCAGTTGATCTGCCGTTTCTTTTCTTTTTCTTCTATGTCCCACTCTCCCCTGTGGAGGGGGTCCGGTCCGATCCGGTGGCCATGTACTGCTTGCCTGTGTATCGGCTGGGGACATCTCTGCGCTGCTGATCCGCCTCCGCTTGGGATGGTTTCCTGCTGGCTCCGCTGTGAACGGGACTCTCGCTGCTGTGTTGGATCCGCTTTGGAATGGACTCTCGTGACTGTGTTGGATCCATTATGGATTGAACTTTCACAGTATCATGTTAGACCCGCTCGACATCCATTGCTTTCCTCCTCTCCAAGGTTCTCATAGTCATCATTGTCACCGACGTCCCACTGGGTGTGAGTTTTCCTTGCCCTTATGTGGGCCTACCGAGGATGTCGTAGTGATGTGTTGTGGTTTGTGCAGCCCTTTGAGACACTAGTGATTCAGGGCTATATAAGTAAACATTGATTGATTGATTGATTGATTGATAGTTAGGCAACTGTAGCGATGACCGTGGATAATAAAAACCGCGGTAAAACTCCCAATGGTTAGTGTTACCATTTAAAAAAAAAAAAAATTAAAATCAACCAAACTGCTAGCTTAAATGCTAACATGAAAACAAAAGTCATCGACGTCGTTCCCTCTAATGAAACAACATGGCCCTTTCTAAACTAGGATAGGATGGGATAGGTCTTTATTGTCATCGCACAAGTACAACAAAACATTGTTTTCAGCACAAACCCGTTCAAGATTAGACAAACAGTGTACAGGGTTACAGAACCGGAACGCTGATTGGTCGCCACAAGATGGGGGGAAAAGGTAAACGCTGGGGGAGGATAAGTAAAAAAAATACAATCTGGAGTGGGAAAAAACCTCCATAGCAAAGCACATACACATATCACAGCGTACTTCTCGAGGTATCTAGCAACAGAGGGGAGGGGGTGTGGGGGCCATGGTGGCAGGCTGCAGCTCTCAGGCGCTGCCCCTTCCTTCCATCGTCGATTTGCGTCCAGGCTGTTGGATTGGGGGCGGGGTATGTGTGTGTGGCCTATTTGGTATGTTGGTATGTGCTGTAAACACATTGCTGTCTGAGCAGCTAAGCCAGGGATGTCAAACTGGTTTTCATTGAGGGTCACATGGCAGTTCTGGCCGCCTTCAGAGGGCCACTTGTAACAGCGAATGATGTATTAATTTGCCCCTGGATTTCAATATTAAATACCTTATTTCCTTGAAATGCCCCCGGGGAGCTAATTAATCTAAAACCTCCTCTCACTGCGGCACTTACCAAAGGCATGCAGTAAAAATTTGACTGTGATGTAAGGATACCATCATACATTTAATAAATAAATAAAAAAACGTTATTATGGTCTTACCTTTACTTATAAATGAAATCCATGCCAGCTCCTTCTGATCAAACGCATCGATAACTTGTTTATAGAAATCTTCCTTATCTTTCTTCAGTTTTAAAAGTCTCTCTGTCTTGATGGAGATCTTCCTTTTATTACCTCCTGCTTCGATTGAAAGTCCAGTTTAGAAAACTGCTATAGACCGCTGCTATCAGTTAGCTTGGCTCCTCAAGTGCGGGCGACGACAGAATTTCCCTCGGACAACTCCCCCTCATGTTCTGCTCCGTGGGTGATCTCTTTATCCCACCGCTGCCACCATGAAGTGTTATTGTATAAATAATACACTGGGTATTTAGGACTGTTATGTGAGATCCACTATGGACTGGACTCTCACTATTATGTTAGATCCACTATGGACTGGACTCTCACTATTATGTTAGATCCACTATGGACTGGACTCTCACACTATTATGTTAGATCCACTATGGACTGGACTCTCACTATTATGTTAGATCCACTATGGACTGGATTCTCACAATATTATGTTAGATCCACTATGGACTGGACTCTCACTATTATGTTAGATCCACTATGGACTGGACTCTCACTATTATGTTAGATCCACTATGGACTGGACTCTCACACTATTATGTTAGATCCACTTCGGACTGGACTCACACTATTATGTTAGATCCACTATGGACTGGACTCTCACTATTATGTTAGATCCACAATGGACTGGACTTTCACTATTATGTTAGATCCACTATGGACTGGACTCTCACACTATTATGTTAGATCCACTATGAACTGGACTCTCACTATTATGTTAGATCCACTATGGACTGGACTCTCACACTATTATGTTAGATCCACTATGGACTGGACTCACACTATTATGTTAGATCCACTTCGGACTGGACTCACACTATTATGTTGGATCCACTGTGGACTGGACTCTCACACTATTATGTTAGATCCACAATGGACTGGACTCTCACACTATTATGTTAGATCCACTATGAACTGGACTCTCACTATTATGTTAGATCCACTATGGACTGGACTCTCACACTATTATGTTAGATCCACTTCGGACTGGACTCACACTATTATGTTGGATCCACTGTGGACTGGACTCTCACACTATTATGTTAGATCCACAATGGACTGGACTTTCACTATTATGTTAGATCCACTATGGACTGGACTCTCACTATTATGTTAGATCCACTAAGGACTGGACTCTCACACTATTATGTTAGATCCACTATGGACTGGACTCACACTATTATGTTAGATCCACTTCGGACTGGACTCACACTATTATGTTGGATCCACTGTGGACTGGACTCTCACACTATTATGTTAGATCCACAATGGACTGGACTTTCACTATTAGATCCACTAAGGACTGGACTCTCACACTATTATGTTAGATCCACTATGGACTGGACTTTGACAATATTATGTTAGACCCACTTGACGTCCATTGGATCTGGTCTCCCCTAGAGGGGCGGGGGGTACCCATATCAGCGGTCCTCTCCAAGGTTTCTCATTGTCATTCTCATCGACGTCCCACTGGGTTGTGAGTTTTTCCTTGCCCTTTTGTGGGCTCTTAACCGAGGATGTCCTTGTGACTTGTGCAGCCCTTTGAGACACTCGTGATTTAGGGCTATATAAATAAATGATCATTACTTATTTGATACAGGTCACAGAAACAATGACAACACACATCCAGTTTGAACAAAGCCTGCAAGTTCTCCCCAACAAGAGAGCATAAAAAGTTCAACCTTCTGTTAACATTTTTTTTTTCCGAGCAAAAGAAAATAATTCACGTGCGTTATTGAAAATGGGAACTCTTTCAAAAGCCGAGGCTTTCATGAATGTCGCTAGACCGAAGGCCACTTTTTCCATATACAAAGCATAGCTGGGAACAAAAAAAAGCTACGTTTGTTCATCTGAATGGAAAAATAGTCCATCGCAAGGTCAGGTTATTCTTCGGGGGGAATATCAACATGCGGTGTGGCGGCCATTTTCAAACATGATTGTTTCACAGCCTTGATTGACAACACTTTCATCTTCAAACATTTAAAGGACACTGATTTAGTGACATTTCTAACACATCAAGCCGCCTTGATTGCAGCCAGAATGTCACAGGTTGAAGTAGGGGGGGGGGTGTATATGTGTGTGTGTGTGTGTGTGTGGGGGGGGGGGTTACTGCAAAAAGTCAGTCTTCAAAAACAAGTGGAAATCATGAAGCCGACACGACAAACGCGCTCAGAGGAGATAATGTTGGAAAAAAAGGTGCCCACTTTTTACACAACTTTTGTTTTGAAGGAGGACTCTCAAGCTTCCTGTTGATTTTTGCTGAAGGATGTCAGTTCTTTCCTTCTTCCTTTCTTCTCTCCTTCTTACCTGCCTTCCTTCCTTCCTTTTATTTGTTTCTTCACTCCTTCTTTCCCTATCTTCTTTTCTTTCCCTTTCCTTCCCTTTGTCGTATATTCTTTCCTTCTTTTCTTCCCTTCTTCCTTCCTTCTTACCTGCCTTCCTTCGTTCTGTCGTATCTTCTTTCCTTCTTTTCTTTCCTTCTTCATTTCTTTCGTCCTTCTCACCTGCATCCCTTTTTTTCCTTCTTCCTTCCCGTTCTTCCGTTGTTCTGTTATGTATTCCTTCCTTCTTTTCTTTCCTTCTTCCTTCCTTTTTACCTGCCTTCCTTCGTTCTGTCGTATCTTCTTTCCTTCTTTTCTTTCCTTCTTCGTTTCTTTCTTCCTTCTTACCTGCCTCCCTTTCTTCTTTTTATTTCTGTCTTCATTCCTTCCTTCCCTACCTTTTTTTTTCCCTCTTCCTTCCCGTTCTTCCTTTGTTCTGTTATATATTCGTTCCTTCTTTTCTTTCCTTCTTCCTTCCTTCTTACCTGCCTTCATTCTTTCGTTTATTTCTTCCTTCCTCCCTTCTTTTCTTTCCTTCTTCCTTCCTTCTTAACTTCCTTTGTTCTGTCTTATCTTCCTTCTTACTGCCTTCCTCCCTTCCCTTCTTTCTTTCCTTTCCTTCTTCCTTCCTTTGTTCTGTCTTATCTTCCTTCCTACCTGAGATGAATATATATATATATATATATATATATATATATATATATATATATATATATATATATATATATATATATATATATATATATATATATATAGCCCGGCCCCCAACCAATTTTTTATTTTTTTTGTAATTTGGAATAATTTACCTGAATTTGCATGAACTATTTCTGTTCAAAACAGTTAGAAATGTCACATGTTAAATGTTTAAATATTAACGGTCAGTTTAGTGTACTGTACTACTATATAGTTGATTGAGTTGATTTATAGTATGTGTTTTCTATTGTTTCATTGAAAATAAAACAGCAAAGTCCATTTGGCTGTCATCCGTTTTAATTATGAGACACAATTGTGTCAAATTCATGATTTTTTTTTTTCATGCTTGAAATAAGAAATTTTTACTTTAAAAAAGTAGTTTTATACTTGAGTGTTGATGACACAGCTTTGCATCAGTTGAAATTCTAGTTTCAAACCTGTTTTACACAATATAGGTAAGGAGTTGGCAACATAAACACGAAAGAACAAATACCCAGAATCCCATGCATCCCACTCTTCTAGGCTACATTATACACCCCTCTAGCACCAAACCCCCACCCCCTCCGTGCGTCGGTTGAGGTGGGCGGGGTTGGAGGGGGCGGGGTTTGGTGCTAATGTAGCCCGGAGGAGCAGAGATGCATGGGATTCTGGGTATTTTTTCTTTTGTGTTTATGTTGTGTTACAGTGCCGATGTTCTCCCTACATGTGTTTGTCATTCTTGTTCGGTGTGGGTTCACAGTGTGACGCATATTTGTAACAGTGTTAAAGGCGTTTATATTACAACCCTCAGTATAACCTGTATGGTTGTTGACTAAGTATGCGTTGCAGTCGCTTTCGTGTGTTCACAGAGGCTGAACATAAAATGACCAGTTGACACGCAGCTCGCGTGATGTAAAAGCGGGCGCGACAACATGTTGTAGAAGAGGTTAAAGGGGAACATTATCACAATTTCAAAAGGGTTAAAAACAATAAAAATCAGTTCCCAGTGGCTTGTTGTATTTTTGGAAGTTTTTTTTCAAAATTTTACCGGTCTCGGAATATCCCTAAAAAAAGCTTTAAAGTGCCTTATTTTCGACTCTCTGCGAAGACACTGTCCATTTCCTGTGACGTCACACAGTGCTGCCAATGTGAACAAACAATGGGAATACCACAGCAAGATATAGCGACATTAGCTCGGATTCAAACTCGGATTTCAGCGACTTAAGCGATTCAACAGATTACGCATGTATTGAAACAGATGGTTGGAGTATGAAAGTATTGAAGAAGAAACTGAAGCTATTGAGCGAATAGCTATTGACGCTATTCATAGTCATAGCATGGCCGAATAGCTGCGTTAGCATCGCCGGTAAAATGTGCGGACCAAACGATCAGGACTTTCGCATCTTTTGACACTGGAGCAACTTAAATCCGTTGATTGGTAAGTGTTTTTTTCGAATTAAATGTGGGTCGAAGGAAACGTAATATAGTTGCAAATGCATCTACAGGTTATCCATACATCTCTGTGCCATGTCTGCTTTAGCACCGCCGGTAAATAGCATGTTAGCATCGATTAGCGTAGCATGTTAGCATCGATTAGCTGGCAGTCAACATCAACAAAACTCACCTTTGTGATTTCGTTGACTATCGTTTAAATGCATCTGCAGGTTATCCATACATCTCTGTGCCATATCTGTCTTAGCATCGCCGGTCAAATGTGGAGACACTCTGGCACATTCAATGGGGGTCTGGCGGCAGACACTTTGGCATCTTGGGGCCGGTGGTGCAACTTGAATCCCTCCCTGTTAGTGTTGTTACACCCTCCGACAACACACCCACGAGGCATGATGTCTCCAAGGTTCCAAAAAATAGTCGAAAAAACGGAAAATAACAGAGCTGAGACCCGGTGTTTGTAATGTGTTGAAAATGAAAATGGTGGGTGTGTTACCTCGGCGACGTCACGTTCTGACGTCATCGCCTCCAGCGCGATAAACAGAAAGGCGTTTCATTCGCCAAAATTCACCCATTTAGAGTTCGGAAATCGGTTTAAAAAACAGATGGTCTTTTTTCTGCACCATCAAGGTATATATTGACGCTTACATAGGTCTGCTGATAATGTTCCCCTTTAAAGACTTTGCCATCGCTGCACACCTTCAGTATTGTAGTCCAGGTGAAAATCTGAGAATGTTTTCCCCGAGTGATTTCTGAGAGGGGCACTAAAATCCGGAAACCTCACGGAATAGTCGTTGGGGTCGGTGATTTAGCAGCTGAGCTATATCAGAGTGATATCGCTCCGGAACCGCTGGTTGCCGACCCCTGATATAGGTCATCAAATCTCAGCAACAAGCTGTAATATCTTACTGAGATCATTTAGGACCAAAACCCTTAAAACAAGTAAAAGACTCTAACATAAAATCTGCTTATTGAGACAAATGATCTTATCAGACAGAAAATACGATTCCAGTTTTTGCAGTGTTTTGATTTCCACGATTGCTTCCTGTACGATCAGTGTCAGACCTTGGTCCGCATTGCCGGCAATAAGTCGGACTTGTTTCCAGTGAGGGTTGGACTCCGCCAAGGCTGTCCTTTGTCACCCATTCTGTTCATAAATTTTATGGACAGAATTTCTAGGCGCAGTCAAGGCGTTGAGGGGTTCCGGTTTGGTGACCGCAGGATTAGGTCTCTGCTTTTTGCAGATGATGTGGTCCTGATGGCTTCACCTGACCGGGATCTTCAGCTCTCACTGGATCGGTTCGCAGCCGAGTGTGAAGCGACCGGAATGAGAATCAGCACCTCCAAGTCCGAGTCCATGGTTCTCGCCCGGAAAAGGGTGGAGTGCCGTCTCCGGGTTGGGGAGGAGACCCTGCCCCAAGTGGAGGAGTTCAAGTACCTAGGAGTCTTGTTCACGAGTGAGGGAAGAGTGGATGGTGAGATCGACAGGCGGATCGGTGCGGCGTCTTCAGTAATGCGGACGTTGTACCGATCTGTTGTGGTGAAGAAGGAGCTGAGCCGGAAGGCAAAGCTCTCAATTTACCGGTCGATCTACGTTCCCATCCTCACCTATGGTCATGAGCTTTGGGTCATGACCGAAAGGATAAGATCACGGGTACAAGCGGCCCAAATGAGTTTCCTCCCCCGGGTGGCGGGTCTCTCCCTTAGAGATAGGGTGAGAAGCTCTGTCATCCGGGAGGAACTCAAAGTAAAGCCGCTGCTCCTCCACATGGAGAGGAGCCAGATGAGGTGGTTCGGGCATCTGGTCAGGATGCCACCAGAACGCCTCGCTAGGGAGGTGTTTAGGGCACGTCCAACCGGTAGGAGGCCACGGGGAAGACCCAGGACACGTTGGGAAGACTATGTCTCCCGGCTGGCCTGGGAACGCCTCGGGATTCCCCGGGACGAGCTAGACGAAGTGGCTGGGGAGAGGGAGGTCTGGGTTTCCCTGCTTAGGCTGTTGCCCCCGCGACCCGACCTCGGATAAGCGGAAGAAGATGGATGGATAGCTGGATGATTTCCACGTCATCACGACGCTCGTTTCGCCTTTTTCGCCTGCGGAGCGCACCTGTGGGCTGAAGGGTGTCAGACTGTCTTAGGCGGCGAGGCCAGAGGTGCCGCGCATGTTTATTTCTGTCGCCCCACGTATGTCACCGTGTCAGCGAGGATTAACGTCACCCGCCGACTTAGCGAGTGTCGACGCACAACAAGTCTCACTGCCTCATAAGCGCTTTGATTGTCAGACATGTGTTGGGGTGTTTTTTTTTGTTTTTTTTCAGCGGCAGGTGTAAAGTCACAACACAGCAACAAATCTTGTACTCCTCAAACATTACGATCGGCGCTGAAGAGGGAGAACCACTTTTGACATCCGTTCGTTCGTTGTGGCTTGTGCAGCCCTTTGAGACACCCGTGATCCGTCTTTGTGGGGACATTGTTGCATGTCATGTCTTGTACGGATGTGCTTCGTGGACGCCGTCTTTGCTCCACACGCTGTAAGTTTTTGCTGTCGTCCAGCATTCTGTTTTTGTTGAGTTTGTCCCCAGTTCAGTTTCACTTTTGTTTTGCATGGCCATCCCTATGCTTCAGTGTCTTTATCCTAGCGCAGTTCTCGGCAATTACCGTATTTTTCTGACTCTAAGTCGCAGTTTTTTTCATGTGTGAAATTATTAACAAATTACCGTAAAATATCAAATATTATTATTTATCTCATTCGCGGAAGAGACCAAGAAAATGTCAGCAATCGTCAAACACACGACAACCAATAAGAATTCGGCGGGGGAGGTTCATGGCAGAAGTGCATTGTGGGTCATGGAATGCCAACTGCTATATATTATATGCTACTGCCGTAGCTGTTAAAATGGATCATTTCATGGTTGGCGGCAACTTATAAAAACTGAGGAGGGCTGAACAAAAATGGCACCGAAAAGGAGATCATGTACTGCAGATTAGAAGCTGGATGTAGTGAAATATGAAGCAGAAAAGGACAAGAGGAAGCGGCGCATACCTGTGGAGTTGGCAGAGTTGTTTAGAAGCCACATCCAGGAAGAAGATTTCATGCGATTTATGGATTAGGTGTGACAGATTGTTTGGTAAACATATAGCATGTTCTATATGTTATACAAACCCCGTTTCCATATGAGTTGGGAAATTGTGTTAGATGTAAATATAAACGGAATACAATGATTTGCAAATCCTTTTCAAGCCATATTCAGTTGAATATGCTACAAAGACCACATATTTGATGTTCAAACTCATAAACTTTATTTTTTTGCAAATAATAACTAACTTAGAATTTCATAGCTGCAACACGTGCCAAAGTAGTTGGGAAAGGGCATGTTCACCACTGTGTTACATCACCTTTTCTTTTAACAACACTCAATAAACGTTTGGGAACTGAGGAAACTAATTGTGGAATTCTTTGCCATTCTTGTTTTATGTAGAGCTTCAGTCCTTCAACAGTCCGGGGTCTCCGCTGTCATATTTTACGCTTCATAATGCGCCACACATTTTCCATGGGAGACAGGTCTGGACTGCAGGCGGGCCAGGAAAGTACCCGCATTCTTTTAGTATGAAACCACGCTGTTGTAACACGTGGCTTGACATTTTCTTGCTGAAATAAGCAGGGGCGTCCATGAGAACGTTGCTTGGATGACAACATATGTTGCTCCAAAACCTGTATGGACCTTTCAGCATTAATGGTGCCTTCACAGATGTGTAAGTTACCCATGCCTTGGGCACTAATACACCCCCATACCATCACACATGCTGGCTTTTCAACTTTGCGCCTATATCATTCCGAATGGTTATTTTCCTCTTTGTTCCGGAGGACACTACGTCCAAATATAATTTGAAATGTGGACTCGTCAGACCACAGAACACTTTTCCTTTTTGCATCAGTCCATCTCAGATTAGCTCGGGCCCAGCAAAGCCAGCGGCGTTCCTGGGTGTTGTTGATAAATGGATTTTGCTTTGTAAAGCAGAGTTTTAACTTGCATTTACAGATGTAGCGACCAACTGTAGTTTCTGACCGGTGTTTTATGAAGTGTTCCTGAGCCCATGTGGTGATATCCTTTACACACTGGTGTCGGTTTTTGATGCAGTACTGTCTGAGGGGTCAATGGTCCGAAATATCATCGCTTACGTGCAGTGATTTCTACAAATTCTCTGAACCTTTTGATGATTTTACAGACTGTAGATGGTAAAATCCCTAAATTCCTTGCAATAGCTCATTGGGAAATGTTGTTCTAAAACTGTTCGACAATTTGCTTACAAAGTGGTGACCCTCACCCCATCCTTGTTTGTGAATTACTTAGTATTTCATGGAAGCTGTTTTTATACCCAATCCTGGCACCCACCTGTTCCCAAATAGCCTACACACCTGTGGGATGTTCCAAATAAGTGTTTGATGAGCATTTCTTAACTTTATCAGTATTTTTTGCCACTTTTCCCAACTTCTTTGTCACGCGTTGCTCTCATCAAATTCTAAAGTCAATGATTATGTGACGATGCGGGTCGTTCTCTCAGGGATGTAGTCGGGCTCGAACACCGCGTGAAGGTAAGGAATATTTGATTTATTTAACAAATAAAAACAGACTTAGTCAAAACAAAGAGAATTAGCATGGGAGTTAGAAAAAAAAACAAAAGCACTAGCATGGGAGCTAGAGAAATAACAGAAAAACTTGCACAAGGCACAGAAGATAAAACAAAACTACTAGCATGGGAGCTAGAGGATAAACGAATCGAGGATCAAGGTTGTCACTGTTGTGCGAACACAAATTAGGAGGCAAGACTGAATGAACAGAGAAGGCAGGCTTAAATAAAGACAGTAATCAAGAGGCAGGTGAATCTAATGAGTAACTATGGAAACAGAACAAACCAGGAACTAAGGAAGTTAAACACTAACAGAATATAATACTAAAACAAATAAAAACCAGAACATGTTATGATCCGGGCAGCGGATCATAACAGATTATTTGCACAAAAAAAAAATGTTCATCAGGTGTGATCAGATGTGTGACTCTCCTTTGAGTCACACATTAAAAGCGTTACTAAAACGGCCTTCTTTCATCTCCGTAATATCGCTAAAATTCGCTCCATTCTGTCCACTAAAGACGCTGAGATCATTATCCATGCGTTTGTTACGTCTGGCCTCGACTACTGTAACGTATTATTTTGGGGTCTCCCCATGTCTAGCATTAAAAGATTACAGTTGGTACAAAATGCGGCTGCTAGACTTTTGACAAGAACAAGAAAGTTTGATCACATTACGCCTGTACTGTATATACCTTTATATACATATATACATACATATATACCTATACTGTATATACCTTTATATACATGTATACATACATATATACCTATACTGTATATACCTTTATATACATATATACATACATATATACCTGTACTGTATATACCTTTATATACATATATACATACATATATACCTATACTGGCTCACCTGCACGGGCTTCCTGTGCACTTAAGATGTGACTTCAAGGTTTTACTACTTACGTATAAAATACTACACGGTCTAGCTCCATCCTATCTTGCCGATTGTATTGTACCATATGTCCCGGCAAGAAATCTGCCTTCAAAAGACTCCGGCTTATTAGTGATTCTTAAAGCCCAAAAAAAGTCTGCAGGCTATATAGCGTTTTCATTTCGGGCTCCAGTACTCTGGAATGCCCTCCCGGTAACAGTTCGAGATGCCACCTCAGTAGAAGCATTTAAGTCTCACCTTAAAACTCATTTGTATACTCTAGCCTTTAAATAGACTCCCGTTTAAGACCAGTTGATCTGCCGTTTCTTTTCATTTTCTCCTATGTCCCACTCTCCCTTGTGGAGGGGGTCCGGTCCGATCCGGTGGCCATGTACTGCTTGCCTGTGTATCGGCTGGGGACATCTCTGTGCTGCTGATCCGCCTCCGCTTGGGATGGTTTCCTGCTGGCTCCACTGTGAACGGGACTTTATGCCGGAGGAGGAGAATGTGCTTTACACAATTGCCCTTAATTACCTTGATAACTGGCCGGGTTGCTGTTGTTTATTACGTTGAAGTGCGACCCAGCGTTTGGGTGGCGCCGCACCACGATGGGCTTGTTTGTTTGCCTTGATTGGTATCATTTCAAAACAACAACAACGCAGTCCTGTAAAGTGGGTGGTGTGCTGGGTTGCTGATACCCCGAGAGTGGATGAATGCTGGGCTATTTCCGCCATTGTGCCTCGCATGAATAGACAAAGGACAAAAGAGGAGCCCAGGCCTGTTTTTTTGGGGTCCTAACACCGCGAATGCTTTGAGCTGGCGGGCTCGGTTCTGGCGTTTCGCCCAATTTTCCTGTGTGCATACTCAATGAGGGCTCCGCGCGCCAATAGTCCGCCTGTAATTACCTTCTTCTTCGCTCCGGTCCTAATTTCTCACACGCTACACCGCGCCGTGGTAATGTTATTTTTAGCCGGCGCCCACGTCACAAAAACATCCCTCTTGTCGGTGATTAGTCGTATCGGAGCGTGTTCCCCCTTTCCACTTTCTGGTCATTTGTCACCCCCCAAAACACACACACACACACATTTGTGTATTTCATACCTTCTTGAGACCTCTGAAAAATGGCTTCCTCATTAGGATCACCATTCCTATATACATATAAAGATTTGTATTTACAAATATTTTTTGGGGGGGGAGGGGGTTGATATTCATTATTTACTTCAAGTTATTACAGTACATCTCAAAAAACATATTTTATTTTTTTTAAATACATTTTGCCCAAAGGGGACACATTTCAATTTCTTACACTTCTTATTTCATATGTTGACCAGAGGGGAAGCACTTTTAAAACCAACAAAGTAAATTTAAAAAAATTCTCCCTTTTTGGGACCACTCTTATTTTGATAGATTTCACCAAATGAGACATTCTCTATTAGATGCAATGGTTTTCCCGTATTGGGACCATGATTTATGTCCTAACTTGTTCACCGGTCCTCATATGGACAAACTTTTCCTTGTTGATGTCTCAAGAAGGGTAGAATTACAAGAACACACACACACACACACACACACACACACACACACACACACACACACACACACACACACACACACACACACACACACACACACATTTGTGTATTTCATACCTTTTTGAGACCTCTGAAAAATGCCTTCCTCATTAGGATCACCATTCCTATATACATATAAAGATTTGTATTTACAAAATTTTTTTGGCAGGGTAGGGGGTTCGTCTTCATTATTTACTGCAAGTTATTACATTATGTCTCAAAAACATTATTTTTTTTTAATACATTTTGCCCAAAGGGGGCGCATTTCAATTTCTTACACTTGTTATTTCATATGTTGACCAGAGGGGAAGCACTTTTAAAACCAACAAAGTAAATTTCAAAAAATTCTCCCTTTTTGGGACCACTCTTATTTTGATAGATTTCACCAGATGAGACATTCTCTATTAGATGCAATGGTTTTCCGGTATTGGGACCATGATTTATGTCCTAACTTGTTCACCGGTCCTCATATGGACGAACTTTTCCTTGTTGATGTCTCAAGAAGGGTAGAATTACAAGAACACACACACACACACACACACACACACACACATTTGTGTATTTCATACCTTCTTGAGACCTCTGAAAAATGCCTTCCTCATTAGGATCACCATTCCTATATACTGTACATATAAAGATTTGTATTTACAACATTTTTTTGGCAGGGTAGGGGGTTCGTCTTCATTATTTACTGCAAGTTATTACATTATGTCTCAAAAACATTATTTTTTTTTTAATACATTTTGCCCAAAGGGGGCGCATTTCAATTTCTTACACTTGTTATTTCATATGTTGACCAGACGGGGAGCACTTTCAAAACCAACACAAAGTCAATTTGAAAAAATCCCCCCTTTTTGGGACCACCCTTATTTTGATACATTTCACTACCAGGGGTGCAAATGAGACATTCTCTATTAGATGCAATGGTCCTCCGTATTGGGACCATGATTTATGTCCTAACTTGTTTACCGGTCCTCATATGGACGAACTTTTCCTTGTTGATGTCTCAAGAAGGGTAGAATTACAAGAACACACACACACACACACACACACACACATTTGTGTATTTCATTCCTTCTTGAGACCTCTGAAAAATGCCTTCCTCATTAGGATCACCATTCCTATATACATACAAAGATTTGTATTTACAACATTTTTTGGGGAGGGGAGGGGGTTCGTCTTCATTATTTACTGCAAGTTATTATAGTATGTCTCAAAAACATTATCTATTTTTTTGGAATACATTTTGCCCATTTCAATTTCTTACACTTGTTATTTCATATGTTGACCAGACGGGGAGCACTTTTAAAACCAACACAAAGTCAATTTGAAAAAATCCCACCTTTTTGGGACCACTCTTATTTTGATAGATTTCACCACCAGGGGTGCAAATGAGACATTCTCTATTAGATGCAATGGTCCTCCGTATTGGGACCATGGTTTATGTCCTAACTTGTTTACCGGTCCTCATATGGACGAACTTTTCCTTGTTGATGTCTCAAGAATGGTAGAATTACAAGAACACACACACACACACACACACACACACACACACACACACACACACACACACACACACACACACACACACACATTTGTGTATTTCTTACCTTCTTGAGACCTCTGAAAAATGCCTTCCTCATTAGGACCACCGTTTCTAGATATTTAAAGATTCATATTTGCAAATATTTTTTTGGGGGGGAAAGGGGTTGATATTCATTATTTACTTCAAATTATTACAGTATGTCTCAAAAAACATATTTTATTTTTTTCAAATACATTTTGCCCAAAGCGGGCACATTTCAATTTCTTACACTTGTTATTTCATATGTTGACCAGAGGGGGAGCACTTTTAAAACCGACACAGGGTCAATTTGGAAAAGGCCCCCTTTTTGGGACCACCCTAATTTTGAAAGATTTCACCACCAGGGGGTGCAAATGAGACATTCTCTATTAGATGCAATGGTTTTCCCGTATTGGGACCGTGGTTTATGTCCTAACTTGTTCACCGGTCCTCGTATGGACGAAACTTTTCCTTGTTGATGTCTCAAGAATGGTAACAATACAAGAACACACACACACACACACACACACACACACACACACACACACACACACACGCACACACACACACGCACACACACACACACACACATACACACACACACACACACACACCTATTTTCCATATCATAAGCTCATTTCTCCTCTCTGCCCACTCCTTTCTAATCCACACTTCCTCCCTTTCATCTCCGCTACGGAAAATAGGATATCAACAAACATTCATTTTTGCCAAGATTCTCGTTTTGCTTCCGTCGTCCCCCGGGTTCATCGCACGTTAGCTTCATTCCAGCAACCCTCAGCCGTACGTTGCTGCTTTTCCACTGCACGGTGCTTCGATCAGCTCTAGGGAGGGTATGACATTCAGTTACAATTGCAGTTGCGAGTCCAATACATTAATGGCAGTAGTGTATAGCCTATGTGTGTTGGTCATTTAAGTCGCTGTGCCCTACAAAGTGTACATACGGTAAATATTTTTCTTTTTGCGCACCTGCTCTTTGATTGTAATCTGCATCTTAGCTGTCTGTATCATTAACATATTTGAAGGTATTGGCATTAAAAATGTTAAAATGGCTAATGTTAATCAGTAGCATGTCAAAAGCAAAGCCAAACTATACAAAAAAATGGAGCAATGAAATGATCGGTTGTGACAAGACATGCTTACAAACAACAACATGAAGGAGAATGTTGGTCTGAGGATCTTTTCTGTTCTCCTTTTGACATTTGGAGCACGCAGAAGACACTGAGGGCAGAAAGAAAACGGGCCGTGAAAGCCAAGTATAGACTGTGAGGTATGATACCGTAGACACAAATAAATAACATCATTGACAACTATAGAGGAGAAACAGGGTCGTAGAGATTACACGTTTTGTCCAAAAAGAGACTGAGGGCAGTAAGAAAACGGGCTGTGACAGTCAAGTATATTATGTGAGGTATGATACTGTAGGCAAGAATAAATCATATCGTTAATAATTATAGAAGAGCGAAGGGGTCGTAGAAAATACACATTTTATCCAAGAGGAGACTGAGGGCAATAAGAAAACGGGCTGTGACAGTCAAGTATATTATGTGAGGTATGATACTGTAGGCAAGAATAAATCATATCGTTAACAATCATAGAAGAGCGAAGGGGTCGTAGAAAATACACATTTTGTCCGAGAAGAGACTGAGGGCAGTAAGAAAACGGACCATGAGAGCTAAGTGTAGACTGTGAGGTATAATGCTTTAAACAAGAATAAATAACAACATAAACAACTATAGAGGAGAAAGATATATATTTTATCAAGAAGAGACTGAGGGCAGTAAAGAAATAGGCCGTGAAAGCCAAGAGTAGACTCTGAGGTATAATACTTAGACAATAAAAAACAGATACAACAACAACAACAATAACATTTACAACTATAGGGGAGAAAGAGGGTCATACAGAAGACACATTTCATCCAAGAAGAGACTCAGGGCAATAAGAAAACGGGCCGTGAGAGTCAAGTATATACTGTGAGGTATAATACTGTTGGCAAGAATAAATAACAACATCGCTTACAATTATAGAAGAGCGAAAGGGTTGTAGAAAATACACATTTTGTCCGAGAAGAGACTGAGGGTAGTAAGAAAACGGGCCATGAGAGCTAAGTGTTGACTGTGAGGTATAATACATGGGAAGAGAAAAAATAACAACATAAACAACTATAGAGGAGAAATAGGGCCTTATGGAATATATATTGTATCAAGAAGAGACTGAGGGCAGTACAAATCGGGCCGTAAAAGCCAAGTGTAGATTCTGAGGTATAATACTTTAGACAATAAAAAACAGATACGACAACATTTACAACTATAGGGGAGAAAGAGGGTCATACATAAGACACATTTTATCCAAGAAGAGACTGAGGGCAATAAGAAAACGGGCCGTGACAGTCAAGTATATCCTGTGAGGTAAAATACTGTTGGCAAGAATAAATAACAACATCGCTAACAATTATAGAAGAGCGAAAGGGTTGTAAAAAATACACATTTTGTACGAGAAGAGACTGAGGGCAGTAAGAAAACGGGCCATGAAAGGTAAGTGTAGACTGTGAGGTATAATACCTGGGAAGAGAAAAAAATAACAACATAAGCAACTATAGAGGAGAAATAGGGCCTTATGGAATATATATTGTATCAAGAAGAGACTGAGGGCAGCACAAATCGGGCCATAAATGCCAAGTGTAGACTCTATAATATATAGTATAATACCGTAGACAATAAAAAAATAAATTTAGCAACTAATGTGTCTTAATGAGATCTGCTGACGAATGACTACATAAGAGAACACGTGTGTTTACTCATTTTGTCCAAGAGGAGACTAAGGGCAGCACAACAGCTGGGGCAATGCAACCAATAACAACATAGATAACTATAGAGGAGAAATAGGGCCTTATGGAATATATATTGTATCAAGAAGAGACTGAGGGCAGTACAAATCGGGCCGTAAAAGCCAAGTGTAGACTCTGAGGTATAATACCGTAGACAATAAAAAACAGATTTAACAACTATGGGCGAGAACGAGGGTCTTACAGAAGACACATCTTATCCAAAAGGAGACTGAGGGCAGGAAATGTGTCTTAATGAGATCTGCTGAAAAATTACAACATAAGAGAACACGTGTGTTTACTCATTTAGTCCAAGAGGAGACTAAGGGCAGCACAACAACAGGGGCAATGCAACCAGGTGGAGACTGAGGAGTACAATGTTTAATCATCAGTCCTAAGCTTAGAACCCCGGCTGAGTGAGTACTAGAAATGGTACCTGCTAGTCCCTGGTGCTAGCGTGCAGTGGGAAAGGTCACCAGCGAGTCTTCTTGTGTTTCCAGGGGAGGTTTTAGTGTCTGTGAGAATATGTCAGCCTCGCCACTGACATTTTTCTTCCGCCGCCTTCATCCGTCTTCCTCCGCCTTCCTGTCTCTTTCATCTTCCCCGCGTCCATTTTTCTTTTTCTCCTGCGCTCTCGTCCTCGCTCGCCCCGCGCGCTGAACCTCAATGTCCTATTATTAGTATGACACGGCGGCCAAGGCCTTCATACTTGGTCAGGTGGGGTGTTGTTGTTGTTGTTGTTGTCAGGCCTGGTTGGGCAAAAACACACTTCTTATCCAGTCTGGCCGCTGATCTTTACACGACTTTTTTTCTCCTCCCTACAGTCTCTGAACTTTTTTCAGCGTTCTCTGCTGTTGTTTCACTTTGAAATACAAACCCTGTTTCCGTGTGAGTTGGGAAATTGTTTTAGATGTAAATATAAACATATTTAGATGTAAATATAAACAGAATGCAATGATTTGCAAATCCCTTTTAAGCCCACATAAGGACAAGGAAAACTCACCCCAGTGGGACTTTGGTGACAGTGACAATGGTGACTATGAGAAACCTTGGAGAGGACCGCATATGTGTGCAATCCCCCTGCCCCCCTTGCTTTAAAATCTATCCATTTTCTACCGTTTGTCCAATTCAGAGCCGTGGAAGGTGTGGGTTGGTAAGGGGGTGATGGGGGAGTTTATGGTGCTGGAGCCTATCTCAGCTACATTTGAACCCATTTTTTACAGGCTTTCACAGGCCACATGGAATAATGTGGGGGGCTAGAATTGGCCCCTGGGCCTTGAGATACATGTGAGACACATATCTCGTATGTGTGACTGCCATTATATTGCAGTCTACATGTATCTCGTATGTGTGACTGCCATCACATTGCAGTCTACATGTATCTCTTATGTGTGACTGCCATTATAATGCAGTCTACACGTATCTTTTATGTGTAGCTGCCAATTTATTGCAGTCTACATGTATCTCTTATGTGTGACTGCCATTATAATGCAATCTACACGTATCTCTTATGTGTGATTGCCATTGTAATGCAGTCTACACGTATCTCTTATGTGTGACTGCCATTAAATTGCAGTCTACACGTATATCTTACGTGGGACGGCCATCATATTGCAGTCTACACGTATCTCTTATGTGTGACTGCCATCATATTGCAGTCTACACGTATCCCTTATGTATGCCTGCCATTCTCCAGTTTGCACGTATCTCTTATGCGTGACTGCCATTATATGGCAGTCTAAGCGTATCTCTTATGTGTGACTGCCATCATATTGCAGTCTACACGTATCTCTTATGTGTGACTGCCATCATATTGCAGTCTACACGTATCTCTTATGTGTGACTGCCATCATATTGCAGTCTACACGTATCCCTTATGTATGCCTGCCATTTTCCAGTTTGCACGTATCTCTTATGCGTGACTGCCATTATATGGCAGTCTAAGCGTATCTCTTATGTGTGACTGCCATCATATTGCAGTCTACACGTATCTCTTATGTGTGACTGCCATCATATTGGAGTCTACACGTATCTCTTATGTGTGACAGCCATCATATTGCAGTCTACACGTATCCCTTATGTATGCCTGCCATTTTCCAGTTTGCACGTATCTCTTATGCGTGACTGCCATTATATGGCAGTCTAAGCGTATCTCTTATGTGTGACTGCCATCATATTGCAGTCTACACGTATCTCTTATGTGTGACTGCCATCATATTGCAGTCTACACGTATCTCTTATGTGTGACTGCCATTATATTGCAGTCTGAGCGTATCTCTTATGTGTGACTGCCATCATATTGCAGTCTACACGTATATCTTATGTGTTAAGTTTCTATGTATCTCTTATGTGTGACTGCCATTGTTTTGCAGTCTACATGTGACTCTTATGTGTGGCTGCCATTATATTGCAGTCTACACATATATCTTATGTCTGACTTCTATTATATTACAGTCTACATTTATCTCTTATGTGTGACGGCCATTACATTGCAGTCTACACATATAGATCTTGTTTGACTGCCATTATATTGCAGTCTACACATATCTCTTTTGTGTGGGTGCCATCTACTGATCACACTTATCATTACACCATGTACCAAATAAAATAGCTTGGGGGTCAGTAAGCAAAACCAGAGTTATTGTCGAGTTTTAAGACAATGAAAGGATTATAGGTGCGCCTTATAGTCCTGAAAAATACGCTATGTTAGGACAAAAGGTGGCACCAGATGCTCAAAACAGTTTTAAGGTCCATTTGCAACGGGAGTGTATTATTTTTATTTGAGTTGGAGTCCTGCATTGTTCTTTCTCATATTTGATATACTTTATCTGGACTCTGCCACGCGTCACCCAGGCCACCGTAGGCATGAACATCAATCAACCCCGTCCAGCCCCTTCTTATCCCGGCCGTGACGTCTCTTTTTCATTTCTCGGCGTCTGGGCTCCCTCTATTAACTTCACCTCATCAACAATCTCAGAGAGCAACGGGCTTGGTATTTGCAAACAGGGGGAAGGGGGGCTGCGGAAACAAAGTGGCCCCAGTTTGGCCTTGCTAGTGCTCGCCGCCATGATCTGCATAGCGATGGGGGCGCGGGGGGGCGCTCATTTCAGTTAAAGTGGTGTGCCCTTTTTTTGGACATTCGAATGGTGTCTGCATGGAACTGCCAGGCTGGTCATCCAATCGGGTGTCGTGTTCAAAAGAGTGAATTAACCCACCGTCTCACCTCCACCCCTTCCTCTGTCCATCTGCGCCACTCGGAGGCAGGCGGAAGCGGAGTTGGTAGAAAACCAGCAGGACGTCGCATTTGAAGCCGTGTTGTTGTGCTGCCGAGGGGCGTTTGAGTGTTGGATGTGTCCTTGCGAGCACCAGGCTGACCTCCGGTCTGGCGCTCCGGGCGCCGGCAGCCAAGTGACTCGCTTCCAGGGCTCGTTTGTAAAAGGTTAATTCCCACCAATCAGCAGCATGAGCGAACAAACTGGAGGTTGAAAAGCTCTGCCAGAGTCTGCAGGCCACTTGCAGTGTTCCCCCCCCCAAACAATTTGTTAGTTAAGGTGGTGTCTCTCCAGGGGGACGGACACGGAACAATGTAATTTGGCCTTTTGCCGCCATCACGACTCCATCTCACCACAGCCTGGGGGGCAATAGACCACAGACTGTGGTGAAGTAGGCCGGCTTCGTTGCGTGAAGAAGCCTTCAATTTTTGGTTGTGTTTTCCGCTCCGTATGCTGAGTGGCAATACACGATGTATATCTCGATATTGTTTCCATAAAGTAAAAACAAAACAGTCTTAGTTACCTGAGATACTAAGTATGTCATTATTTTGACTTAGTAAATATTGACTTACTAAGACAAAATAATGACATACATAGTATCTCAGGTAACTAAGACTGTTTTGTGTTTTGTTTTTACTTTACGGAAACAATATTGATATATAAATGACTTAGTAAATATTGACTTACTAAGACAAAATAATGACAGTCAGGGTTTCCCACAGCGCTTTGTTGTTAAGGCGGCCGCCTTAACACCAAAGACCCACCACCTAAACTAAAGTCTTGCAGCAAGTCATTAATTTGACTTTGTCATTATTTTGACTTAGTAAATATTGACTTACTAAGACAAAATATTGACTAAGTCACATTATTTTGACTTAGTCATTATATTGCAGTCTACATGTTGTTAAGGCGGCCGCCTTAACACCAAAGCGCTGCGGGAAACCCTGACTGTCATTATTTTGTCTTAGTAAGTCAATATTTACTAAGTCAAAATAATGACAAAGTCAAATTAATGACTTGCTGCAAGACTTTAGTTTCCGTGGTGGCTCTTTGGTGTTAAGGCGGCCGCCTTAACACCAAAGCACTGCGGGAAACCCTGACTGTCATTATTTTGTCTTAGTAAGTCAATATTTACTAATTCATGTATATCTCAATATCGTTTCCGTAAAGTAAAAACAAAACACAAAACAGTCTTAGTTACCTGAGATACTAAGTATGTCATTATTTTGTCTTAGTAAGTCCATATTTACTAAGTCAATATTTTTAGTAAGTCAATATTTACTAAGTCAAAATAATGACATACTTAGTATCTCAGGTAACTAAGACTGTTTTGTGTTTTGTTTTTACTTTACGGAAACGATATTGAGATATAGATGACTTAGTAAATATTGACTTACTAAGACAAATTAATGACTAAGTCACATTATTTTGACTTAGTCATTATATTGCAGTCTACATGTTGTTAAGGCGGCCGCCTTAACACCAAAGCGCTGCGGGAAACCCTGACTGTCATTATTTTGTCTTAGTAAGTCAATATTTACTAAGTCAAAATAATGACAAAGTCAAATTAATGACTTGCTGCAAGACTTTAGTTTTCGTGGTGGCTCTTTGGTGTTAAGGCGGCCGCCTTAACACCAAAGCACTGCGGGAAACCCTGACTGTCATTATTTTGTCTTAGTAAGTCAATATTTACTAATTCATGTATATCTCAATATCGTTTCCGTAAAGTAAAAACAAAACACAAAACAGTCTTAGTTACCTGAGATACTAAGTATGTCATTATTTTGTCTTAGTAAGTCCATATTTACTAAGTCAATATTTTTAGTAAGTCAATATTTACTAAGTCAAAATAATGACATACTTAGTATCTCAGGTAACTAAGACTGTTTTGTGTTTTGTTTTTACTTTACGGAAACGATATTGAGATATAGATGACTTAGTAAATATTGACTTACTAAGACAAATTAATGACTAAGTCACATTATTTTGACTTAGTCATTATATTGCAGTCTACATGTTGTTAAGGCGGCCGCCTTAACACCAAAGCGCTGCGGGAAACCCTGACTGTCATTATTTTGTCTTAGTAAGTCAATATTTACTAAGTCAAAATAATGACAAAGTCAAATTAATGACTTGCTGCAAGACTTTAGTTTTCGTGGTGGCTCTTTGGTGTTAAGGCGGCCGCCTTAACACCAAAGCACTGCGGGAAACCCTGACTGTCATTATTTTGTCTTAGTAAGTCAATATTTACTAATTCATGTATATCTCAATATCGTTTCCGTAAAGTAAAAACAAAACACAAAACAGTCTTAGTTACCTGAGATACTAAGTATGTCATTATTTTGTCTTAGTAAGTCCATATTTACTAAGTCAATATTTTTAGTAAGTCAATATTTACTAAGTCAAAATAATGACATACTTAGTATCTCAGGTAACTAAGACTGTTTTGTGTTTTGTTTTTACTTTACGGAAACGATATTGAGATATAGATGACTTAGTAAATATTGACTTACTAAGACAAATTAATGACTAAGTCACATTATTTTGACTTAGTCATTATATTGCAGTCTACATGTTGTTAAGGCGGCCGCCTTAACACCAAAGCGCTGCGGGAAACCCTGACTGTCATTATTTTGTCTTAGTAAGTCAATATTTACTAAGTCAAAATAATGACAAAGTCAAATTAATGACTTGCTGCAAGACTTTAGTTTTCGTGGTGGGTCTTTGGTGTTAAGGCGGCCGCCTTAACACCAAAGCACTGCGGGAAACCCTGACTGTCATTATTTTGTCTTAGTAAGTCAATATTTACTAATTCATGTATATCTCAATATCGTTTCCGTAAAGTAAAAACAAAACACAAAACAGTCTTAGTTACCTGAGATACTAAGTATGTCATTATTTTGTCTTAGTAAGTCCATATTTACTAAGTCAATATTTTTAGTAAGTCAATATTTACTAAGTCAAAATAATGACATACTTAGTATCTCAGGTAACTAAGACTGTTTTGTGTTTTGTTTTTACTTTACGGAAACGATATTGAGATATAGATGACTTAGTAAATATTGACTTACTAAGACAAATTAATGACTAAGTCACATTATTTTGACTTAGTCATTATATTGCAGTCTACATGTTGTTAAGGCGGCCGCCTTAACACCAAAGCGCTGCGGGAAACCCTGACTGTCATTATTTTATCTTAGTAAGTCAATATTTACTAAGTCAAAATAATGACAAAGTCAAATTAATGACTTGCTGCAAGACTTTAGTTTTCGTGGTGGCTCTTTGGTGTTAAGGCGGCCGCCTTAACACCAAAGCACTGCGGGAAACCCTGACTGTCATTATTTTGTCTTAGTAAGTCAATATTTACTAATTCATGTATATCTCAATATCGTTTCCGTAAAGTAAAAACAAAACACAAAACAGTCTTAGTTACCTGAGATACTAAGTATGTCATTATTTTGTCTTAGTAAGTCCATATTTACTAAGTCAATATTTTTAGTAAGTCAATATTTACTAAGTCAAAATAATGACATACTTAGTATCTCAGGTAACTAAGACTGTTTTGTGTTTTGTTTTTACTTTACGGAAACGATATTGAGATATAGATGACTTAGTAAATATTGACTTACTAAGACAAATTAATGACAGTCAGGGTTTCCCGCAGTGCTTTGGTGTTAAGGCGGCCGCCTTAACACCAAAGAGCCGCCACCTAAACTAAAGTCTTGCAGCAAGTCATTAATTTGACTTTGTCATTATTTTGACTTAGTTAATATTGACTTACTAAGACAAAATAATGACTAAGTCAAATGAAATTAACTTAGTCATTATTTTGACTTAGTAAATATTGACTTATAGCTCGGTTGGTAGAGTGGCCGTGCCAGCAACTTGAGGGTTGCAGGTTCGATTCCCGCTTCCGGGAATCGAACCTGCAACCCTTTACAGTAATGTGTTAATAATTTCACACATAAATCGCTCCAGAGTATAAATCGCACCCCCGGCCAAACTATGAAAAAAAAAACTGTGACTTATAATCCGAAAAATACAGTAAGTAAGAAATGTACACTACTTTGTATTAGAAAGGGCAGCAGCAGAGGATGAACAAGAAGATAGAGGAAACGAAAAATCTTATCCTGCGTTGTGTCTCACTAACTACAAAGGCGGACACGCGCACATTTTCAGGAGTTATGCAGATCCCAAATACGGATCAGCAGGTACCAGAAGGTAAGAAAAGTTGCTTTTGCATAATATTGCGCAACAAAACACCAGATAATATGTCTTATCTTATACACACAGCATAATAATACTCCTATGTTGAAGCACAGTACAATCCATCAAGCGGTACGGCTTCATAGCTTACCAAAGTCGTATTAAAACATGTTGGTAGATTTTTGAGTAATTGAGAAATGTTCAATATTTTCAATGGAAAATATAAAATGTTGGTGTTGTTTACTTGAGTCATATTGCAGTCTACATGTGTATCTCTTATGAGTGACTGCCATCTACTGGTCACACTCAGAGGTGGGTAGAGTAGCCAGAAATTGTACTCGAGTACTGTTACATTAGAGATTTATTACTCAAGTAAAAGTAAGGAGTAGTCACCCAAATATTTACTTGAGTAAAAGTAAAAAGTATGTTGTGGAAAAAACTACTCAAGTACTGAGTAACTGATGAGTAACCTGTTTGTTTAATGATGACGGCAACAAGTAATGCTCAAAAACATAAAAATAGCAATGAACAAATTCAGAGCCAGGAATATCTCTTAAGCAACTAAAACAATAGTATATATTAAATAATATACTTTTGGTTTTACACTGTATTGAATTATTTATTTTTTTAAAGTAATTTTACCTTTGCAAGCTCATCATACTATTGGCTAAGTTTTATAGTCATAAATGTAAGTTTCTCAATACCCAACCTGTTTTTGTGCCTTTAAAAAAGATTTAGAACTCTACATTAAAACACTCTACCTCTAACAACCAAAAAGCTGTGAAAACGATAATGCTGTCTTCCAAATTTAAGTTATTTCCTGAGATTGAGTGAGCCTATGGCTTTGCACTTTGTTGATTTTATATATATTTGGTTTTTGCATTATTTTTTAGTTACTTTGAATTTACAACCCCCTGGCGCTGTTTTGTACTGTTTTTGTACTTACTTATTATCATTTTCAACTGTTTTTAAATGTTGAAATTTATAAATAAAGGTTTATAAAAAATAAATAAAAACATGTGCAGTTAATCATGTGACCGCCTGGCTCTGTTTGATTGGTGAAACGGAGTCAAACGTCACCAGTGACTGCATTTGATTGGTGAAACGGAGTCCAACGTCACCAGTGACTGCATTTGATTGGTCAAACGTAGTCCAACGTCACCAGTGACTGCATTTGATTGGTGAAACAGAGTCAAATGTCACCAGTGACTGCATTTGATTGGTGAAACAGAGTCAAATGTCACCAGTGACTGCATTTGATTGGTGAAACAGAGTCAAATGTCACCTGTGACTGCATTTGATTGGTGAAACGGAGTCAAACGTCACCAGTGACTGCATTTGATTGGTGAAACGTAGTCCAACGTCACCAGTGACTGCATTTGATTGGTGAAACGGAGTCCAACGTCACCAGTGACTGCATTTGATTGGTGAAACGGAGTCCAAACGTCACCAGTGACTGCATTTGATTGGTGAAACAGAGTCAAACGTCACCAGTGACTGCATTTGATTGGTGAAATCCTACTTTGAAGGTCTGTCTGACAAAACAAAACAAAGAAAGCGTGCATTAACAGATCGATAAAAATCAGTAGCGTCTAGCGAGCTGAATGTAGATAAATAGAGGGGAATAAAAGTAGCGTTTCTTCTCTATAAATATACTCAAGTAAAAGTATGTTGCATTAAAACTACTCTTAGAAGTAGAATTTATCCCAAAAGTTACTCAAGTAAATGTAACGGAGTTACTACCCACCTCTGGTCACACTTATCCTTACACCACGTACCAAATAGAACACCTTCAAAGTCGGTAAGCAAAACCAGAATTATTCCATACATTAGGCGCACCGGGTTATAAGGCGCACTGTGGAGTTTTGAGGAAATGAAAGGATTTTAAGTGCGCCTTATAGTCCGCAAAATATTCCTTAGTGTATAGTGTATAATAGTACTTCCTGCTTCCAATTAATACTTCATCCTAGCATAATATCCGAGTCAGGATTATGAAGGCAGCTCTAATATTGACTGAGTGATTACATGTTTTTTTTTTCCGGTGCCTGCAGGATATAAAATATCCTAGCGGTAGATCAATACAACGGAGTTGCCATAAAGTGAACAGCATTGCTGCGCTTTTATTATGTGCTCCTTGTTTTCTCACATGCACATCAATGCAAGTCAAGGACGCTCAATACGTGTGCTGGGGATTGAACCGCAGACTCTCTTGATTAATGGCTGAACGCCTTTTGAATTTTTCAAACGTCATATTGTTTGATGCCGTGAGCAACTGGGATGATTTGATTTGACCAATGGAGGAAGAAGCCCCTTCGCTTGCAACGTTCAAAGGACCACTGCACTTTTTTTGGGGGGGCGGGGGGTCTTTTCTGTGCCTTTTAAAGCAGACCCGGGCAAATTAAGGCCTTTTCAATCTGGCCCGCCAGACTTTCCCATATAATTGTTTTACATCTTTTAGATGTAAAGTGGAGCTGCCATTATGAGGTTTTCTAATGACCGTAAGTCTTCAACTATACTAAGTATTTCAATGGTAAGAATCTTCACTTCTTGCAATAATAAACTAGTTACTATGGTAATGTAATTTGTTACCATGGTAATCTACGTCACAGCAGTTCAGATGAGGCACCAAGCAGTGTGGCTGGGGAGCGTTTCCACAGAATGTCCAGCCTGAAATGTGGGGGCCAGGGACAGACGCGGAAGGAGATTCTTACAACAAAGTTCTAAAGCTTAGCTTTAAAGCTTCTAAAGCTTTTTTACTCTTGGCGTTCATATTTCGCTGATTTTGTTGCATTTGGCTTGATTGTGAAATATGTAGATGGAGAGGGGGTGTGACGTTCATATGATGTCAATATTCAGTGTTCTATCAATCATAGTTAATATTGTAAATACCACATTCTTTATTTTCATGTACATTCTTGGTGTCTCATTCAGTAAAAAAACAAAAAAAAATCCATTCAGTATTTTAAGGCGGTCTGTCATAACGTGTTTAGCATTCAATCAGACATTATTGTGAGGTTTTGTATTAGTGTTCCATGTATATATATATATATATATATATATATATATATATATATATATATATATGTATGTATGTATGTATGTGTGTGTGTGTGTGTGTGTGTGTGTGTGTGTGTGTGTGTGTGTGTGTGTGTGTGTGTGTGTCTGTGATGAGGTAACGACTTGTCCAGGGTGTACATCGCCTTCCGCCCGATTGTAGCTGAGATAGGCGCCAGCGCCCCCCGCGACCCCGAAAGGGAATAAGCGGTAGAAAATGGATGGATGGATGGATATACATATATATATATATATATATATATATATATATATATATATATATATATATATATATATATATAGATCTAGTGGCACACGCCGATAATATAATCATAATGGGGGACTTTAATATCCATATGAATAC